>NW_027498642.1:0-59465 GCF_021521415.1 Bidens hawaiensis
GTTATATATACACAGACATAAAAGAACTAGCTTACAGGTCTCTTGAAATGAACATGAAAGTGTGATGTAAATGTTATTCAGTTTAAGATAAATGATAGGAAAATATTACAGCCGGTTGGTAAATTCACAAAGTACGCGTGACAAACATGAATCGACACATTTTTTTGGATGACAACGTACTCTTATTTAATAAAACAAAGATTACCTGGAACACAAAAACAAACGACATACATTAATCCTACATAGATTGTTACGTTACATCAAGATTCTCTGGACAATATAAAAGACCCAGATTATTTTTCACACGACATAAATTAAGGATAGAGAGTACGCCCCCATATGATCGAGCATGCTTTCGCAATTTACATGTGAATCACGTTTTCTTGATCGACCAGGGTTAACCAACAGTTTTCCCATGACCAGGCTGATAATCTAATTTCTCGGAAAAATATTCGCATGTCAAGGTGTTGACGCCTTTGAATATTCCATCATCCCTTTGTTTGGTAACCCATTTACCATTTGAATGAAGAACGGTTTCCTTGTAGTTGAAAGGCACATCACAAGCACCCTTGTAAACCATGAGCCATATCTTCATTGTAGTTTTAGGTGCACCTTAATAGTGTAGCTTGCTTCGGTTTGAGTCTGTGTTGTTTTGCTCTCTCCCCATTCATGAGTGGAGCCATATTCGGTTGACAATTCGACCTGGAAAGTCGAATTGGCGACCAATGGAACCTCACTAACTTCTAAACCTACACTTACAGATGTACCAAAACTCAATGACTCACTGTTGTTCCATGTAGTGGTAACAGACCTAGTTTGAGAAGATTTTAAGCTGGCTTCAGCTTCTTTGTCGGGGCTGTCATTTGTCGCAATTTCACTAGCGACCTCTTGAACTACCTCGTCATGGATCTTGGAGTCCCCAAGCCGATATCTGACATGAGAGATCTTTCTTTTCATGACACGCTCTTCAACTGTTATTCTCGTGTCGTTTGTTATATCCTGATAGTCTGTTCTTAAGAATTTGTCCCCTTGTTTTGCACCACAGAACTTATTCGTGCCCAAACTGCGAATAGCAACCACGTTGTCACTTATTTTGATAAACGAAAACAAGGTGTCATCAGACTTGCTGTAATCTTCTGCATCAGCCACTACCCACTCACTGCCTCCCCTCCAGTACTTTCCATAGTTCAAACTCTTTATACGGTAGTTCCCGTTAGCAGCAGGGACGAGTTCATACCCTACTTGTGGATTTCCAATGTCAAATCCTGACTCAAACTTATGATAATTGACGCCTTTTGTTAAACCGGAGCCAAGGTAGTTGCCATCTAGGACTTGAGATTTAAATGAGACTTGAGAGGGAAGTATCACAAGATCTTCCCAGTTAACTACAAGGAAAGTGTATTGGACATCAGGTTGATCTTGATCATCCTGTAGTTTTAACTGGAAACCATTGTAATCCACCTTCCGAGCCGTGCCCACGGTGAAGAACTGGAATCCTGGGGTTCCATCTGATGTATAATCAGCAGAGACACGGAACAAGGTGCATTTGGGATCTAATTTATCCTCCAGTGGCTTGTCGGCGGCCGCAATACCCTTAAAAGTCTTTGTCGAATCTGGATGTGGCACCCAATACTTATTGCTGAAGCAAGATCTTATGTTCACGACCATGTCGTCCCCAGTTTTTGATTCTTCCACTGCGAACTTTGCTCACGGACTAAAAATATCATCTTCACTGAAGTCCAGGAAAACTTGCCTTTTCTCTCGGTCATCAGATCTTGACAAACTCGGATTTATCCACAAATATGGACCCCCTGAAGCGGCTTGCATCACAAAAAAACTCGGGATCGATGTCATGGCTGTGGTGTGGTACACTCAAAGGGGAAGTATATTTTTGTGATTAGGGATGGATATGGTTATGAAATGCACACTAGCTCATCCCTTATATATACACGGACTGTAGAGCACACAAAGCATAAATGCATGCAATTGTTAAGACAGTTATCTTATTTTTGTTTGTATTGCGAGACAAAAATATCTCAATATATATCACACCAGAGAGTAAAATATCTCAATATATATTTGAGTATATTTGCATTTGTGTTCTTATTTTATAACTTAAGTTTATTTTTTTTTCAAATGATTCATTTTATTAATTTTAATGTTGACAAACCCGTGCATTACACGGATCTGAAGTTAGTATTATTATAAAAGAAATATCTTTCTAATTTATAACAACATTCCCACAAACGCTTTTCTACATGACGACTTACACTTTCTGTTTGAAATACTCTAGCTAAAATATGTTATTCAAATAATTAATTAGTACGCACTTTAACGTGAACAAAGAAGGGGCCTTTAAGGTTCAGAATTGATAACACGTTGTGGCTTCAAACCATCGAGGGTTGTCTTGCTATAAACAATGTCCATCCTAGTTGTTATTAGCAGGGCCGGATTCGGGTCTATGCAGGCTGTGCAGCTGCACAAGACCCAAAATCTGAAGGTCCATAATAGCTTTAAACAATAGCCACTAGATCTAGCAAATCCAAAATAAAGCCTTTTTTTTTTCTAGCCTGGCCAACACTGAAGAATTTGAAACAAATACGTAAACCCAAATAATTTTAGTGTTGACAAACCCGTGTATTACACGGGTCTGAAGCTAGTATTATTATAAAAGAAATATTTTTCAAATTTATAACACTAGCTTTATAGCTCATGTAACACACGAGATGATTCACATAATAAAGTAATAAATAAAGCAAATAAGTATATAATGTATATGAAAAAATAATTACATCTATACTTATATCTATAATATGTGTACATAAATTGATTTTATTTATATTAGAAAATGATTTTTTAAAAAAAAAATGAATAAATAATAATAATAATAATAATGAACTTAAGAAAATGATTTTTTTAGCCTGGCCAACACTAAAGAATTTGAAACAAATACGTAAATCCAAATAATTTTAGTGTTGACAAACCCGTGTATTACACGTGTCAGAAGCTAATATTATTATAAAAGAAATATTTTTCAAATTTATAATAACACTAGCTTTATAGCCCATGTAACACACGAGATGATTCCAATAATAAAGTTATAAATAAAACAAATAAGTATATAGTGTATATGAAAAAATATTTACATCTATACTTATATATATACTATGTGTACATAAATTGATTTTATTTATATTAGAAAATGAGATTTTTTTTAGCCTGGCCAACACTGAAGAATTTGAAACAAATACGTAAACCCAAATAATTTTAGTGTTGACAAACCCATGTATTACACGGGTCTGAAGCTAGTATTATTATAAAAGAAATATTTTTCAAATTTATAGCAACACTAGCTTTATAGCCCATGTAACACACGAGATAGTTTAAATAAAAATTTATAAATAAAGCAAATAAGTATATATTGTATATGTAAAAAATGATACATCTATACTTATATCTATACTACGTGTACATAAATTGATTTTATTTATATTAGAAAATATTTTTTTTCAAAAAAAAATCAACTTAATAAAAAATAATAATAATAATAACAACAATAATAACGCAAGTGCAAAAACATACATGAGAACGGTCCATCTATTGGAAATTTGATTCTCGGTATCATATATGTATAATTGAAAGAACTTTGGTTATGAACCAGTTTCAAAAAAGACTTTTCATACAATAATAGTTCTCAATAATAGTTCTGAACCACGAAAATGATTTTTATAATTTTGAGGGGGCTTATCGACTTTTCCATAATGACAACACATAAAAATAACGCGTTAACCTGTCAAATTTTGTGAATGTTTTGCTTCATTTGAGCGTAATTTTGTATGACATGTTTTACACAATACATTTTAATCGTCATTAAAGGAAAAGTCAATGCTGCCACTAGTGTTTCAAATTTGATAAAAGTTAGAAGCATTGATAGGTTTGGAGGTAGCATGTCGGAAGTGTTCGTCATCTTTTCTTAAATTTTAATAGTTGTGGAAAAACTAGTCAATTAGACAAATCCTGAATTTTTTCATTATTTTCAAAAATGTCATTGAAAATAAATTTGAAACATAAATCACGTTTAAAATTCTAACTTTCATTTGTTTGACATTTTCAAGTCAAAACTTTGAACCAATAACAAATTTGACGATAAATCTACTTGCATTTTTCAAACTTTTAAAAACACTCATATTACCTCTTTTTGACCTGTAACAAACTTTAAGCCAAATGTAGTTAACTTGTACCATACAATCTATTTACCAACTTTTGACCTGTAACAATCAAATTTAAGTTCAACAAAAAAGTTGAAACAATTATTGATAAAAAAAACCAAGAAACTGACTATGATAAACTTTATTATATATGAAAGTGAATGGTATATATTATTACATTTTAACATATATATAGTTTAGTAAATTAACTGAAAAAATAAATAGATAGATTTAAAACATAAATTTATAATTTATAAGAATATTTATTTTTATAAAAATGTATAGACATAATAAAATAGAGTTTAAAGGAAAGTGAATAATATAATCATGTTATAGATATGATATAAATGGAATGCAAAAGGAAAGTGAATAATTATTGATCTATGACATAGTTATTAGTTTGGTGGGGAAAAATTATAAGGTTTAACCACAAACTGATATGTGTCCACAATTATTTTACTTTATTAGAATAGGTAGATTCCACAAACGCTTTTCTACATGACAACTTACACTTTCTGTTTGAAATACTCTAGCTAAATATGTTATTCAAATAATTAATTAGTATGCACTTTAACTTAAACAAAGAAGGGGCCTTTAAGGTTCAGAATTGATAACACGTTGTGGCTTCAAATCATCGAGGGTTGCGTTGCTACAAACAATGTCCATCCTAGTCGTTATTAGTTTCTTTTACGTAGGGTTTTGGAGTTGGTTCCAACAACAACCCGTTAAGCTTCTAGCTATTTTAGATAGCACCTCCATCTGTTGGCTCAATTGTTGTTTGGCCTAAATGTAAGGCCTAACCCAAGAATTAATTAAGGTTTTAATATTTGGTAATGTTTTGACTAGCAGGTTAGGTTAGTCTATATAAACCGAGTTATGGTTAGACATTATATTATGAAGTTGTAAGGCCCCGTCACCGGTAACCCTACTTTCGTGTTGGATTTACTCATAAACGCAGTTCTAAATATCAGAGTTAATTAAAACATTCGCGGAATTTAAAAACTTTCATAAAACATTTCATAACAAAACACTTCTTGTCTTAAAACATCATTTTGTCTTTCAAAATAAACGAAACATTAAACTTAAACGTCTTGAGTCTTTCGATGCCAGCCTCTTATTCCGTGCCACGTGTCTCCTCAAGCGAGCTGCCTCATCCTACTCACCTGCGTGCATACTAAAAGTCAGCTACGCTGAGTGAGTTCTAGTTTATCACATAATCATACAATACATTCTTACATTTCATACTTAACCTCTTAACTTTCTTTTATACACACCTAAGTGCATATACTTTCATTCTTACCTTCGTACTTTTTTTACATACATAATCATACGTTTTAAAGAGCCTTTCTCCCTATAACCTCACAGATATTATAAGGGTCTGGTCCCTAACATCACAGATATTATAAGGGTCTGGTCCCTAGTATCACAGATATTATAAGGGTCTGGTCCCTAACATCACAGATATTATAAGGGTCTGGTCCCTAACATCACAGATATTATAAGGGTCTGGTCCCTAGTTCTCGAATATTAGTAGGGTTCGATTCCCTCTTCGTTACCATACAACCATACATCATACCTCGAGTATTATTAGGGCTCGGTACCCTTTTCGTAACCATACAACCATACAACCGTTTTTCCTTCTTTTATTAACTTTATTACATTCATACACATAAGCATACATATCATACTTACCTTATACATAGCGTTACAACCTGACGGTACGTGCAATATCCGAAGATCGTTCACGTACCATCAAGCAATCATTCATACATATCACATATGGCATACACTTATCACTTAGGATAAATGTATTAACAACACATCGAGTATGCACACAGCCCCGAAAACATAACAAGGAATGGGGCTAGAAACTCACCTGAACACGGTTACGTTCACCGTTAATCGTAATCCCTTTCTTCAGTTGTGCACGGCTGACTGTATAACGAGTATACGTATCAATTAACTATCACTTCTCATATTGCATTTCTATCTTTATATGACCCACAACGAACGGGGTCCGGGGGCAGCGCCCCTGGCAGCGGGGTCTAGGGGCGGCAGCCTCTAGCAGGGTCCAAGGGGCAGAGCCCCTGGCTGGGGTCGAGCTGCCAGGTCAGCTTGGAAAAATTTTATTTCCATTGACTGTCTTAACACATTTTTCATTAGGTTTTTAATTTATTTCCTAATCGAACTTGACTTTAAGCGAAGTTAAACCTTAGGCGAACTTAGCTTTAAGCGAAGTTAAACCTTAGGCGAACTTAGCTTTAAGCGAAGTTAAACCTTAAGCGAACTTAGCTTTAGGCGAAGTTATCAGTTAGGCGAACTTGGCCGTAAGCGAAGTTATCAATTAGGCGAACTTGGTCTCAGGCGAAGTTACCAGTTAGGCGAACTTGGCCGTAAGCGAAGTTATCAATTAGGCGAACTTGGCCTCTGGCGAAGTTACCAGTTAGGCGAACTTGGCCGTAAGCGAAGTTATCAATTAGGCGAACTTGGCCTCAGGCGAAGTTATCGCTTTGAAGGCGAATTTATCGCTTTGAAGGCGAAGTTGCCCAGTTCAGCCGCTGTTTGGTTTCTATCAAGCATTTTTGGCGATTTTAACACCCTTGTTATGGTTCGACATCACCCACTACGCTCCCCAACCGTTTTCGGTCGTATAAACACTATAAAGCTTGGATCTTTAAACTTCAAAGATCAAGAATCATACCTTTTTGTGCTTGTTTGGATCTCGTTTAACTTGTTTAATCACAACTAATCGCTCACTCTCTCTCGGATCACGCTCGTTCCTCTCCCTCGGCCGCCGGCGGTGCGTGTGGTGTGGGTGTGTTTTGGAGTGTTAGAGAATAAGATGGAATGAGTGATGTTTTAGGGTTTAGGGGATATTTATATCCCTTAAGCCCATGGACCTAAGGCCCATTCTCATTTAACCCATCTCAATTAATCTAAGTCCATGATCCGCTCCTTACTCGATATTAAATAATCAATAACGCGAAATCACTAAACATAACTTTCTTTATTCAACCTTAAAATTTTAGGATGTTACAGAAGTTGATGCAACCAAGTTAGGGTTCATCAAGAGTCAAACCGAGTTAGGATTTGAGAGTTTGTAATCAGTTTTTTGAGTGAGATTTTCTGATTAATATAAATGTTAGGTGTTGAGATAGAAATTGTACATACTGATATTATGAGGTTATGAAAAGTCAACTCTTGTTGATTTAGAAAGAATGTTATTAAGGTTGGGCTGAAAGTGACAAGTGACTGATAGTTGATGTTTATGACTCTACTTGAAGATTGTTTCAAAGATCAGGGGCTTATAGTGTAACTTTTTTGTTCAGTTTGTTATTAGCCATTAGAGTTGGTTTAGGGTTTATAATTGGGGGTTTTCTTTCATTATTGATGTAATTCAATTTCTTTTGTATTCTCTTTCAGTTTTGTAATCACTTCTTGGTAATAAGATCAGATACACTGTTGTGATCTTAATTGTTCTTGTAATCCGTTTTGTTCATAAAGCAATCAATCAATTCCGCTTAAACATTAACAATTGGTATCAGAGCTTCGGCTCTCGATCTTGATTGATTCTTTACTATTTGATTGAAGTTGTACTCATAGTGACCGGTGCAAAGTTCGACATTGAAAAGTTTGACGGGAAGAACGACTTTAGTCTGTGGTGAGTCAAGATGCGGGCATTGTCAGTTCATCAAGGCATCTCTGATGCTCTTTTGGGTGAACCAAACATGCCGAAAACACTGTCAGATAAGGAGAAGAAAGATATACTCGAGAAGGCTCATAGTGCAATAATTTGAGTCTTGGTGATCGAGTTCTCCGAGAGGTTTCAAAAGAATTAACGGCTGCCGGAGTTTGGGGAAACTGGAAACCTTATACATGACCAAATCATTGGCTAATCGTCTATATTCAAAGAAGAAGCTCTACACATTTCAAATGACTTTTGGTAAATCAATTGAGGATCATATTGACGAATTCAATAAGATCATTCTTGATCTTGAAAACATTGAAGTGGAAATTGATGAGGAAGATCAAGCTATCATCTTCTTGGCCTCATTACCAGGGTCTTATGAACATTTTGTAGATACTCTTATGTTTGGAAGAGAGAGTTTGTCTATGGAAGATGTAGTGTCTGCCATGAATTCCAAGGAATTACATAAAAAGAGTGAGAATAAAGATGATGGTGCTGATGGGTTATTTGTTTGAGGCAGGTCTGAACAAAGAGGGTTCAAGGGTAAGAACAATGCTGCTAGATCCAAGTCAAAGGTAAAGAGAAGGTGTTTTGTGTGTAATTCAGATAAGCATTTCAAAAGAGAATGTCCTGAATGGAACAAAAGGAAGAGTGAATTCAAGCAGAACAAGAAACAGGGTGGTCAGTCAGAAGATAACAAAGATGGGTATGATAGTGCAGAAGTTTATGTTGCGTCTAAATAGGGGTCAAGAAATGATTGGGTTTTAGATTCAGGCTGCTCTTATCATATGACACCTAATAAGGCTTTCTTTTAAGTGTTAAGGCTAGAAAAGCAAGGGGTGGTTCAATTAGGTGACAATAGACCATGTCAGATTCAAGGTATTGGTACTGTTTCTTTCAAACTAAGTAATGAGTCTGTTATAGATCTAAGTAATGTTAGATATATCCATGAGTTAAAAAGGAATTTAGTTTCTTTAGGGACTTTTGAAAAGGAGGGATGTCATGTGAATTTAAGGGATGGGAAAGTGAAAATAGTTAAAGGGTCTATGGTCATTTTGTCCGGAACCAGAGGGGCAAATAACATATATGTTTTAGATGGGAATGTTATTTCTGGTTCTGCATCTGTTGTAGAGGGTAAAACAATCAATTATGCTATGTTATGGCATAAGAGACTAGGACATATGAGTGATATAGGTTTAACAGAGTTAAAGAAGCAGGGTGCATTAGGTTGTCTAAATAGTTGTGACTATGGTGATTGTGAGAATTGCTCATTGGGAAAGGCCAAAAGAGTTAGATTCTCAAAAGGTATTCATAGGACTAAGGGTATATTAGACTATGTGCATGTAGACTTGTGGGGTCCTGCCAAAGTCTCATCTTTAGGAGGAGCTTCTTACTTCCTATCAATAATTGATGATTACTCTAGAAGGGTATGGTGCATGTTATAAGAAATAAGTTAGAAACATTTGGTAAGTTTAAGGAGTGGAAGGCATTGGTAGAAAATCAGACTGATAAGAAGTTGAAAAAGTTGAGAACAGATAATGGATTGGAATTTTGTAGTAGTGAATTTAATGAGTTCTGCAAGAAACATGGGATTGCAAGGCATCATTCTATACCAGGTACTCAACAAAATGGGCTTGTAGAGAGGATGAATAGAACACTGTTGGAAAAGGTTTGGTGCATTCTAATTAGTTCTGGTCTGCCAAAGTCTTGGCAGAAGCACTAATGACAGCTGCATACTTGGTTAATAGATCGCCTTCATCTGCCATAGAGATGATGGTTCCTATGGAAAAATGGTCAGGGTTAAAAACTAAGTATGATAATCTCAAAGTGTTTGGATGTTTGGCTTATTCCCATATAAGCCAAGGAAAGTTAGAGCCCAGGGCTGAAAAATGTATAATGTTGGGATATCTAGATGGGGTAAAGGGGTATAGAATGTGGAGATTAGAAGGAGGAAGTCCAAAAATTGTGTTGAGCAGAAATGTTGAGTTCAAGGAAGACATAATGTACTCAGATGTAAAGGGTAAAAATGTCATTGATCAAAACATTGATCAAGGAGTTCAATTTGAGGTGGAGTTATCTCAAAAGGGAACTGAAAATCTGGTTGTTACTGCAAATCAATCTGAAGCTCAAAGTAACACAAGTGAAAGACCAAGTGTTGCTGAGAACATGACAAGAAGAAATATTGTTAAGCCCATAAGGTACAAAGATGATATCTCAGCTTATGTGTTTCATGTGGCTGCAGAAGAGAGTTCTAGTGAACCACTTACATATCAGGAATCTTTAGATTCACCTGATAGTGATAAGTGGGTTGCAGCCATGAGGGATGAATTAGATTCATTATATAAAAATCAAACTTGGAAGTTAGTTGAGAAACCAGAAGATCAAAAAGTGGTAGATTGTAAATGGATTTTTAAGATTAAAGAAGGGTTTCCAGGTGAAGATCCTAGATATAAGGCTAGATTAGTAGCAAAGGGATTCACACAGAGAGAAGGAGTTGATTATAATGAGGTTTTTTCACCTGCAGTCAAACATGCTTCTATAAGGGCAATTTTGTCAATTACTGCTGTTTTTGACTTAGAACTTGAATAGTTGGATGTTAAAACAGCATTTTTACATGGTGATCTTGAAGAAACTATTAACATGAGTCAACCACCAGGTTTTGAGTGTAATGGTCAAGGTGGCAGAGTTTGTTTGTTGCAAAAGTCCTTGTATGGACTGAAACAGTCACCTAGACAGTGGTATTTGAAGTTTGATGGTCATGTAGTTGCACATGGGTTTAAAAGGAGTCAATATGATACATGTGTGTATTACAAAGAATATGGTGAAAGAAAGTTCATTTACTTGCTACTGTATGTAGATGACATGTTAATTGCTTGCAAAGATAAATGTCTGATTAAAGAGACAAAGAGGATGTTAATGTTTGCTTTTGAGATGAAAGAATTAGGAGAGGCTAAGAAAATCTTAGGCATGGAGATTCATAGAGACAGGGCTGCTGGGATTATTAAGATGTCACAAAAATCCTACTTAGAAAAGGTGTTAAGGACCTATCATATGGAAAATAGTAAAGCTGTTGTAACTCCTTTAGCTATGCATTTCAAGTTATCAGGAGTAGATTGTCCTCAATCAGATGAAGAAAAGGGTAAAATGGTCAATGTGCCATATGAAAATGCAGTTGGCAGTTTGATGTATTTTATGGTCTATACCAGACCAGATATAAGCTATGCAGTTAGTGTAGTAAGCAGATATCTGAGTAATCCGGGTAAACAACATTAGGAAGGTGTTAAGTGGATTATGAGATATCTTAGTGGCACCAGGCATGTAGGGTTGGTATATGGTAATTGTAACAGTTCAGATCAGGTTGTGCAGGGTTATGTGGATTCAAACTTTGCTAAAGATCTTGACAAGGGAAGGTCAATTACAGGTTATGTGTTCACTATGCTTGGTGGTACTATAAGTTGGAAAACAACTTTACAAAGGGTAGTGGCATTATCTACTACAGAAGCAGAATTTGTAGCTCTGGCAGAGGCTGTCAGAGAATGTGTTTGGTTGAAAGGTTTTATGACTGAGATAGGATTATCAGTCAAAGATGGCTTAGTGTTTTGTGACAATATGGGTGCTATTCAATTGTCAAAACACCAAGTATTTCATGAAAGGTCTAAGCACATTTCTGTGAAGTTGCATTGGATAAGAGAGATCCTAAGTTCAAAGGAAGTAAGGGTGGTCTATGTGGACACAAGGGATAATGCAGCAGATATGATATGTTAACTAAAAGTGTTCCAGGTTCTAAGTTTGAGCATTGTTTAAAAACTTTGCATATTTCTTAGATCAGGGTTATTTTTGGTATTAGTTCAATTTCTATTCAAAGGTGGAGATTGTTAGGTGTTGAGATAGAAATTGTACATACTGATATGAGGTTATGAAAAGTCAACTATAAAGTCAACTCTTGTTGATTTAGAAAGAATGTTATTAAGGTTGGGCTGAAAGTGAAGTGACTGATAGTTGATGTTTGTGACTCTACTTGAAGATTGTTTCAAAGATCAGGGGCTTATAGTGTAACTTTTTTGTTCAGTTTGTTATTAGTCGTTAGAGTTGGTTTAGGGTTTATAATTGGGGGTTTTCTTTCATTATTGATGTAATTCAATTTCTTTTATATTCTCTTTCAGTTTTGTAATCACTTCTTGGTAATAAGATCAGATACACTGTTGTGATCTTAATTGTTCTTGTAATCCGTTTTGTTCATAAAGCAATTAATCAATTCCGCTTAAACATTAACAATAAACGAGAGTCATTCGTTTAGTTCGTGCTTGATTATCGATCTGGGACTTGAATTGGTATCAAGAAGCGATAACAAGATTAAAAGATGTAAATAACAGTAAAGCCGTTAAGATACGTGTAATTAGCCCAATCAAATTACCAACAAAGTCTAAAATAATAGGGATGCAAAGAGAAACTTAAAGATGATGCATCGTGCATAACACATATGCCTCAACTTAAACATATATTGATAAAACAATGGGGATCCGAATTGCACTGGAACAAAGTCTACTGTAGACTTTACTTCTAATTTTGTAGGGTATAATAAAATACATACTTTATTAATTTAAATTGGTGTATTTATTAATTTATTCTATGACAATATAATTAAACAGGGCTTATGCTTGTATATATATGGCTCATATTACATAAGCTTTTGTTGACAAAATATATCTTCTGTCTGTTACAAGGAGAGATATCCCATAGAGGGTTTCAAATAATTCCACATTATTAAGCTTAGAAAAAGGTCCCTGTTTTTATTTGTTTGTCATAACATAAATAGCCACTCACTAAACTGAACGCAAAAATAAAAAAAAAACCACAAGCTCATCCTTTGTTATATACATATATACACATATACACGTATGAGCAAGCCACATGCATGGACCACATTGCTTCTAAGGTATGAATATTGCATAATGGATTGTTAACAGTTAATTATTTTGTTTGGTTTTGGCAGAAGCTAGCTTCCCACTAATAGAAAATTAAGCATTTGCGACCATCATTCAAGTCGAAAAATGGTCGCAATTGGGTTGTTGCGACCGTTTTTACAACCAAAAATGCGGTGGAAAAAAACAGGTTGCAAATGCACAAATGCGACTATTTTGCGACCACGTTTTCATTTGCGACCGAATTGTCATCACAAATATTGCTACCAATGCTACAGTCGGAAATCTTGCTACCTAATGTATGGGTGAAATATTGTGTGTTAAGTAAGTTATATCATGTATTTTGTGTGTTTATATGTCTTGGACATGATTACTTTGAGTGGTTTTACGTTTACAGGTGAGCGAAGCTTAAAGGAGCTAAATTGGAGCATATGGGATGCAGTGGAAATGAAGATTTTATTGCATGGAATGATAGAGAATTTGAAGACGAAGACGTGGCCGAAAACGGTGCGTAAAACGGAGCTATAACGAAGAAGTTATGAGCAAAACAGTGCAAGGGGCTGTCACCGTAAAGCAGTGGCTGATGACCGTAGGCTACGGTCCCACCGTAGCTTACGGTGGGGAGACCGTAGGCTACGGTGGCCTGGGCGGAAACACGCGATTTTTAGGTTTTTGTTGACTATTTTAAGCCCGGTTCAACCCTAATGCTTCATACCCTAACATATTTGGGCGATTTTGGGGCCATGCCTTACCATTCTAACACCTCTCAATCACCATAATCATCCATGGTTTCATCCTTCCAATCCGTAATCGAGCCAATTATGATGAAGAGGCAAGGCTAAATCACTCATGACCACTTCAGGTGTAGGGTTTGCATATGAACTGATTATTTTCATGACCATTACATGTATTGGGATTTAGTTTTAATTAATCTTTTGGTTGATTGAATCTACATGTTTATTGGAACTTATTAAATAGTTGTGTTTCTGGGACTTTCGTTTATCAAAAATTATTTGGTTTGTGTTTATCAACATTTAGGATTAAGTTCTTATCGTCATTGAACCGTTTACCACTAATCATTGATAGATGCTAAGTTTTATATTAATGAACTGGTAATTAGATAGACCGTGTTCAGTTGTGTCAATTCTTCAGATTAAGTTCTGTGAGTCATCATAACCAAACTATTATGTCTAGTAATCATTTATCTACTCTAATAAACAAATCATGTCTATGTGATTTCCCAGTTGTTATAATTTATCGTCAATCAGTTCATTGCATTACCTGAACCTGAAGTGTGTCACTGTTTCTCTAACTGTTTTACAAACAAATCAATATTCAAACCGCTTGATATCGTTTGTCCACCCTAGTATAATTAATTATAAAGACTTAAACTTGGTTAGCACTTTCCACTGATTCCCTGTGGATTCGACACCTTACTTGCCCTAGCTAGTAAAGGTAATTTTTATAAATGTTTTTGATTGACCTTTCGACATCGATCAAAATGGCGCCGTTGCCGGGGAATTAACGCGCAAAGTGCTAGTTTAGTGTTTTGTTTAGTTTTTGTTTTTTAGTTTTATTTGTTAGATTCTACGCTTGGTATCTATGTGTTTCATGTGTGTAGGTAACTCACAATGACAGGCAGTTGGGTTTATGACCCACAATGAGGGATATGAGTTCGTGGAAGATGCTTATCTGGACCATTCATTTCCATACCATGAACCACCTTCATACAACCCTCAAAGCTATTATGAGTCAAGTGAATATGATAGTGATGAACTTGGGACGCCAACTTTTGTAAGTTACCGAGAGCAGGAAGACTACTATTATGATGAGTACCCCCAACCGATATACGAAGAAGTCCCTCTATATTATAATCATGGTGGTACTTATCAAAGGAATTATCAGCAAGATCCAGAAGATTCCTTGAGTAACAATGAAGAGTCTATTAAAGACGTTATGGATTTTCTAAAGGAGATGAAGAGAGATCAAGAAGCTCATAATAAGGCTATAAATGAAAGGTTAGAGCTTCAAGCAACGTCTAATGCTGCCCAAGATGAACTGATGAGTCAACTATTAGAAAAGGTGGCCCAAATTAAAAGAGAACGAGAGAAGTTGGCTAGCGGGGTCATGGTGGATAATGAAGTGATAAATGAGGTTCAGGGACTTTTAGAGCACGAAGTGGAGGAATAGGCTGTGGAGATTAATACCACACCAACTCCGTTAATTACCGATGAGCCAATGAATGTTGCGGTTAAGGTTGAAGAAGATGACATTGAGGGACAATGTTCAGATCTTTTAGGGCATGAAGTTGAAAGTTTATACCATGTTGAAGACATAGAAACCTTTGAAGAATTGATAAAGGAAGTAACCCAGGTTTTGTTTGATGATGATGTAGTAGTAGGAGAGGATCTAGAGTTGTTGGAGCATAGAGTTGAATGTCTAGACCCAACCGAAGAGATAGTTTCATATTATCCGGATCATCCTCCATTACCCATTATTTATATTGATAAAGTCAAGGATGATGATTTGAATTCGAATATAAAGAAGGTGAAGATGAAGATTATTTGGGCTCACATGGGTTCTACTGACGTCAACCACAAGAAAGAAGGTATGGACACAACACCTCAACTACCGAGCATACTCCGGGAACTCGGTGGGGAAATGCTCAGTTCGCCCCCGATCAACATTTGGCGCTTCAAAGATTAGAAAGAGGTTGAGGGCTAGATGTGTTAACTATAAGGCGTATGTGGGAAATCCAAGGAGAAAATGTGCATTCACACCGGCCCATATTTGTTCATTGGACATGCTGAAATTGACAGGGGAAGCAGAGCCGATGCATGCTAATTGCCGAGCTTACTTGGGAAATTCCTCGGTAGGTAAATGCTCCATTAGACCACCATAATCGCCAAATGAGGTAACGGTCTGGCTGAAGACCTTAACAAAAACTTAGCGCTGATCGGGAGGCAACCCGGCCTTTTATTTAATTTTGTTTTGTTTTTCAATATTTTTGTTTTTTCTTTTTGCGTGTTACTTTTTGCTTGTGATTTGCAGTCATACTAAACCCTAAGTGTGGGGAAGTTCATGGTGGTATAGTCAAGATTCAATATGTAACACCAAAGTTTAAGGAGTGCGGGTCAAGGTTGCAAAAGTACATATCAGCAGGACCCGTTTGACAAGAGAGATTCGAATCAGGTGCATGTGTCTCTTTCCTGTACTTTGGTTGTTAAAAATTTTTAAGTTCTCGTGTACTACACTCAATTTTTAACAGTAAATTACATTGGGGACAATGTAAAGTTTAAGTGTTGGGATGCAGGATTGGAGTTGAAAGGTGAAAAATGTTAAAAATGTCCCAAATTATTTTTATTTTTTTTGCAAAAACAATGGAAAATGATAGAAAAACTGGAACTGTTTGTCAAAAATAAAAAAAATAATAATAATAAAAAATAAAAATTTTAAAAATAAAAATAAGCAAATAAATAATAATAATAATAATAAAATAAAAATAACACACTTAATTTGGGATATGTCGGCAGGCTCAGCCTTTAAGAATGGAATGACGGTTTGGTTGTTAGCTTAATTGAACTTTTAATTGCTTGATTTTAGTGGGAGACACCTTCGGGTTTTGTTTGTTTAGCTAAGCCTGTGTAAGGACTGGGATGAAAGGTTGGGCTATACTCAAGCCTTTTTGTTAGATTTGATCACCAAAAGAAATTTTTTTAAAATATTAGACTACTGAACGATGCTTGGATATGCTTAACGTGAGAGTATGCTAGATGGCTTGTGATATAAACATAACGAAAATACTTCTAGTTTAAGTGGTTAACGCTTCATAGGTGTATGGTTTTATAACCTTAAATCATGTATTGATGGGATGCTCTAGGATTCGGAGACCATGGGTCTTTATGCGGTATATCATCTGGGTATTCATATCTCCTAAGTGGATTTATGAATATTAAAAGAGCTCAAAGAGCAAACCCGCAGTTTATTTGCCAATTCATAAGTCAATAAACATGATCACAAAAAGTGCTTTCAAAGTACAAATTTCACTACTGACTTGATCATCCACGCTGTTAGTCATATGGGGTCTCCGTGCTCGCGTCTCATTACCATTAAGAAACGGACCACATGGGACACGTCATATGTAAGCCTTACAGATTCGTGCATACTCACCCATGGTGATGGACTTTGGGGTGTTGCTTGATAACGGGGGTATACCATGTAGTGGGGGCTATTTGTTAGTTAGTTACATAATTGTACTTTAATCGTATCTAATGGCCATTCTGTTAGACTGTGATGCTTAAGTTTAGGTTTTGGTTCGATAAAATATCCATGATTGTTTTAGCTATTACATATGGGCTTAAAATGGTACACATGGTTGTGCATAGTTTTGATCATCTAGCACTAAGATTTAAGTCAATTTGGGGTGGTCTGGCTCGGTAAAACCATAATGAAGCATAGTAAGGCGGCTTCAGGGCTTTGATGTGTGGGTTCAATTTAATCGTATAAATTAATAAAATTTTCATGCCTTATTTGTCCCGGTAAGTATTAGGGCATGGGTTTAAGTGGATAGCAATATCAGCAATCGCGGTTTTTGTGTTATTTGTTGATATTAAAAATATAATTTAATTATTTAGAAAAAAAAATAGTTTCCGGTTCTGATTTCATTGTACAACTTTTTCGGGACGAAAAAGGATAAGTGCGGGAATGTGATGCGTGGGTGAAATATTGTGTGTTAAGTAAGTTATATCATGTATTTTGTGTGTTAATATGTCTTGGACACGATTACTTTGAGTGGTTTTACGTTTACAGGTGGGCGGAGCTTAAAGGATCTAAATTAGAGCATATGGGATGGAGTAGAAATGAAGATTTTATTGCATGGAATGATAGAGAATTTGAAGACAAAGACGTGGCCGAAAACGGTGTGTAAAACGGAGCAATAACGAAGAAGTTATGAGCAAAACAGTGCAAGGGGGCTGTCACCGTAAAGCAGTGGCTGATGACCGTAGGCTACGGTCCCACCGTAGCTTACGGTGGGGAGACCGTAGGCTACGGTGGCCTGGGCGGAAACACGCGATTTTTAGGTTTTTGTTGACTATTTTAAGCCCGGTTCAACCCTAATGCTTCATACCCTAACATATTTGGGCGATTTTGGGGCCATGCTTTACCATTCTAACACCTCTCAATCACCATAATCATCCATGGTTTCATCCTTCCAATCCGTAATCGAGCTAATTATGATGAAGAGGCAAGGCTAAATCACTCATGACCACTTCAGGTGTAGGGTTTGCATATGAACTGATTATTTTCATGACCATTACATGTATTGGGATTTAGTTTTAATTAATCTTTTGGTTGATTGAATCTACATGTTTATTGGAACTTATTAAATAGTTGTGTTTCTGGGACTTTCGTTTATCAAAAATTATTTGGTTTGTGTTTATCAACATTTAGGATTAAGTTCTTATCGTCATTGAACCGTTTACCACTAATCATTGATAGATGCTAAGTTTTATATTAATGAACTGGTAATTAGATAGACCGTGTTCAGTTGTGTCAATTCTTCGGATTAAGTTCTGTGAGTCATCATAACCAAACTATTATGTCTAGTAATCATTTATCTACTCTAATAAACAAATCATGTCTATGTGATTTCCCAGTTGTTATAATTTATCGTCAATCAGTTCATTGCATTACCTGAACCTGAAGTGTGTCACTGTTTCTCTAACTGTTTTACAAACAAATCAATATTCAAACCGCTTGATATCGTTTGTCCACCCTAGTATAATTAATTATAAAGACTTAAACTTGGTTAGCACTTTCCACTGATTCCCTGTGGATTCGACACCTTACTTGCCCTAGCTAGTAAAGGTAATTTTTATAAATGTTTTTGATTGACCTTTCGACATCGATCACTACCTAGCTGCCGTCGTAAACTTTGCAACTGCTGCTTCCGTCACAAACTTTGATACAATAATCAATAGATTGGTACCAATGGACCATTGTTTTTTGTTCAGTAGAAAGAAGAAGATAATATTTTCATATATTGGGACAAATGTATGATCATGTGTATACATCTTATCTTTTCTGCTGAAGGACCGTCATATATTAAGGGAAACGTGTCACCCTTTATTTATACTTTTGTCCTCCAGTTGAACCATCAATCACTTGGAGAGGGGCATCCTAACATTCAATACACAGTATCAAAATTAACCCTATAGCAAAGAGTGCTATATTGATGACATATGTTGTCAGCATGGATGATCAACCCATGACAACATATAGTATTTTAGATCTTACCCGACTATACAAATTAGACGAGATCTATGAAAAAATCATGTCAATTTGAAAAGGTATCTCGACGATATGTTGTCGCCATAGATTATAATATATATTTTTTAACTTTTTTTATTTCTAATTAATATATAAGAAAAGAAAAAAAAAGGAATTTCATCTAAGATGGCGACATGCCATCACCATATATAGGTTAAATTATTTATTTGTTTTTCATTGTTTTCAGATTGAATAAATGAAACCTTGAAATGACGTAGTTTGGTTGAACTTATGGCGACGACATGTCACTGCAATAGGGTTTATAATGCCCTAAATTGATGAAGTTTATCTGTAGGTCCTAGATAATGGATCTCACAACTTACTCGGACTAGGGGTGAGCAATTCACAGTTTCAAACCGCGAGAACCAGGGAGTTGGAACCGAACCGCTAGATTCGAACAGTATTATTATATTTCTTGTCCTGTTCCGGTTCTTAAATTTGGGTGAAAACGGTTCCCGGTTCGGTTCCGGTTAGAACCGACAGTGTCAGTTATAGAACCGAGTTAGGTTTAAACTTTGAAGATTATATTTAAAATCCTACTTATTTAGTAGGCTTTCATACTTCTATGTACGAGCGACCATCCACGTTCTCACTTTCCCGGTTACATTTAATCCCTTACAATATCATAAACGATAATCATCTTACACAATCCTAAATCTGTTTTAAAAAATAATTGTTTTCTGAAATATTTTGAGCCATTCTAATCTATTCCTAACACCCTTCATTAAAATATAATATGTTGATATGATAATGTTTTATTTTATGAGTTGTCGTTTGTTTCTTGCACATTCTAATATTTCATATTTAGAATTTTAATTGAAAAACGGTTTTGACAAGAACCATTTGCACAAGAACCGTTAACTCGGTTCTAAACCAAACCGGAACCGTTAAAATACCGTCCGGTTCCGGTTCTTATATTTAGCATTTAACGGTACCCGGTTCAGTTCTCGCGGTTCAGAACCGTTGCGCAGCCCTACTCGGATCAATCCGTGCTGTTATTTAGCGGAAATCAATAACAACACTCGGATCTCGGATCTTAGTTTACAAACACACAAAGAGATAAAAAGATGAAGTTTTGTAAGAAGTTATCAGGAGAAATGAGTAAAAGTGACCCTTTTATAGGGTCCCCGTTTCTCCTAGGTTTTCATTTTGATGGCCCAAGTAGGCTTACCCAATGGGCTTTTACCATAAAAAATAAACGTATTGAGTACGTAATAAACCGACTACAAGTAAACTGAAAGACGTACACAATCCTAATAATAATATGAAATATAACCTTACAATCTCCCTCTAGGATTGAGTCTGTCGAGGAACCTTCATCAATTTCTTTGCTTACGTCTTTATTTCTTGAAATTTAGTACTTGCCTTGATCCAAGATCTTGAACGAGATTGGATCAAAACAATTCTTTATTTTCCATTCTTGTAGACTTGAACTTTAATCTTATTTTCTGGGAAGGATCGGTAACAACAAATTTTAGAAACATCAGATGCGGGAGGCTCAACATCTAATTTTCTTTTGTTGACTTTATTGAGCCGATTGATTTTTTCCTTTGTCCTTCAACCGATCTTCAGACACAATCAGTTCGTTTTTAGGTTCAACCACCAACTTTCACGTTCTCGTTTTCTTTTAAGCGCTTCAGTATTCGCAACTTCTGATTTTGCATTCAAGCAGACTTGATATTGATCTACCTGTCCATGGACAACTACACAAACTTAGAACGAATAAGATTCATTCATAGACACTCTCAAGGGTCAAAGAAGAATTTTCTTTTTTCAAAAAATGCCCTTGGTTTGAGGAATAGGCAGAATAACTTTGAAATTTGAATATATATATATATATATATATATATATTGGATCAGGACCATGTGAGAACTTTTAGGGAATTGAGAACTATGAGAACCATTTTGGACTACAAAAAAACCCAAAAATAAAGAAAATCATAAAACGAAAAAAAACACAAAAATAAAAAAGTAAAAAAACAAAAGTTCTTATTTATCATCCCGATTTCTAAAAAAACGTAAAAAAAAAATTCTCGGTTTAACTAATTATACATATATGTATAATATGTATATACATGTACACACATGTTTTTTTTCCTATACACATATGTATAATTTAAGGTAAATCATAATGTACATATGTGTACATTACGTAACTAGAGAATAAATAAAAGTATGCATATGTATATAGGTATAATACGAATTAAAAATAAAAAAGAATCGTTTTTTTTATTATACATATACGTATAATATGTACACACATGTTTTTTTTCCTATATACATATGTATATTTAAGGAAAATGATAATGTACATATGTATAGATTACGTAACTAGAGATTAAATGAAAGTATACATATGTGTATAGGTATAATACGAATTAAAAGAAAAAAATTCGGTTTTTTTTATAATTTTTAGAGGTTTTTTTAGTGGTCCAAAATGGTTCTCTAAGTTCTCAATTTGCCAATGGTTCTCTTAGGATCCTTACCCCCCCCCCCCCCCCACACACACACACATATATATATACTATCTTGACTTTTCATAAAATACCAATTTCCGTCCCTCAACCTGTAAATGATTTGTTTAAGTCCTAGGTTTCCAACAAACTTTGCGTAAACGACCTTGACAACAAAACACATGATTTTGGATAAAACAAGGTTTAATAAAATATGTACGAACACAATAAAAACTTAAAATCTTTTTGGAATTTTTATATATTTTAAAATTACGAAAATATATACATAATATTTTGTGTTTTTTTTATGAAAAATGCAAATAATATACATAAGCTGTAAATATTTTTATGTGAAAGATCGCAACATGGAATCACATCGACCAATAACGTTCAAGATCACACTTCTATTTCAATATTATTATTTAAAGACCCAAAATTCGATTATAGATATATTTTGTTCACTTTAAACTTAACAAGTATTTTGGTGTCAATATGATATGTTAGGGTATGTATTAAGCACTATACTTATGTGGTCCCTATTTAATCTGACAAATTACAAACTTCATCATACGTCGGGCTTAATTTGCTTTCCCCAGATCATCAAGTGTTGAGGGAAGTATGCGCAACACTTGGATTAAACAGTCAAGATCAATAAATGTGGAAGCGACAATGTTTAATTGTTTGGAAAGAAGATAGTATTGTTCAAGTGAGATCATATGTTTAGATTAAGTTTCTTAGTTTAAATACTGAAAGTTATCTATTTGGTTTCCTTGTTAGAGTCGGATTAATATAGGTATAGGTTTATAACTAGTCTTTTTCTCTTGGTCATTGTATTTAGATTTCATTTGATTAATAAAGTTTTGGTTTAAGCTAGTGTAACTGGTCGTGTTTGTGGGACAGAGTCCAACCAATTATCCACCGGAATATTTATCAGCATGCTCGTGTTCGTGTTCGTGTTCGTGTTCGTGCTAGTACCACGCCATTTAAACCCCATTTAAGAAGCATGCAACTTGACTGGGCGGTTCAAATGTAGTGGTGGGGAAAAGTTGAGCGGGTGGTGGTGATGGTTGGAAACGTGCTTAAATTCATGGTGTACGTTGCCCATGATAATAAAAAAAAATACAAGAACCAATTAAGTAACTGGTAGAGATGAATAGTTTCAGTAATTAAGTCAATTAGGTAAGTTAAAGCACCAATTAAGTCGCTTAAAAGTCTCATAAAATAAAAATAAAAGTTACATATTATTTAATATGAAGAAGAAGACATGCATGAATGGAAAACAAAATTAAACACACGAAAAAACACACATCGCACAAACACAAACACGCACTAACGAAACACTAGTTCAACTCAAGGAGGGTTAACTTAATATCTCAAAACCGAGAGTTAAATTCAATATCTATGAATGAATGCAGAGCTAACCTACAAAATAGAACATCGTGAGCTCATTACGAGAAGGGGAGTATGGGGTTCTTCTCATAACCACCATCTGACGTGTTAATCAGTATGAGTATTTGGGGTAAAAGTATGGAATGAGTGAATATGGATCCTTAAACCATTTGTCAAGTATCCTATTTAAAGTTGGAGAGGTAGAGAAGAGGTTGGCCAGGCTGTCAACATAAGTAGAACATTCTTCTCATGATTGAGCACGTACGGGTCTCTGATTGGATGTGACAGCCGGTGGATAAGGACGTTTGAGGTACAGTGTTGGCGTCCACGGATAGGCTCATCGTGCCCTTAGTAGTTCTTTTTATACAAGCTGTCGCAAAAGGAATCTTGCATTGTGATTGGCATGGGGGCTAGCCGTTATGCACTGTTTTCCTCCTCTACGGGTGACTAGTCTCGCACTCGCGAGCTTCTTATGTTATCTCAAGGATTGTCCCCTGAGCAGCAAAGGGGCATCTGTGGATGATGACGGCTATTCTACGGTTCCTGTTAGTTTCATAACAGTTCCTCTAAGTAAAGCAGATGGGTATGGACGTGGCCCATGAAAATGAAAATGAAAATGAAAATGAAAATAAAAGAACCAATTAAGTAGCTGGCCGGTAAAGATGAATAGTTTCAGTAACTAAGTCAAGTAGGTAAGGAAAAGAACCAATTAAGTCGCTTAAAAGTCTCATACAATAAAATAAAAGTCGCATATTATTTAATACGAAGAAGATGACATTCATGAATGGAACACAAAATTAAACACACGACATAACACAAAATGCACAAACACGAACACGCACTGAAGAAACACTAGTTCAACTCAAGGAGGGTTAACTTAATATCTCAAAACCGAGGGGTTTAGTTGAATTTATATCTATGAATGAATGCTGATCTAACCTGCAAAATAGAACACCATGACCTCATTACGAGAAGGGGAATATGAGGTTCTTCTCGTAACCATCATCCGACGTGCCAATCAATATGAGTATTCTCATGGTTGAGCACGTACGAGGTCTCTGATTGGATGCTACAACTTGTGGAATAGAAGGATGTTTGAGGTATAGCGTTGGCGTCCGCTGATAGGCTCATCGTGCCCTTGTGGTCCTTTTTGTACAAGTTGTCGCACAAAGGGTCATCGCACTGTGATTGGCACGGGCACTAGTCGTTACGTACTGTTTTTCTCATCTACGGGTGACCAGTCTTGCACTCACCAGCTTCTTATGTTATCTCAAGGATCGGTCCAGAGTAGCAAAGGGGCATCTGCGGATGGTGGCGGCTATTCTACTGTTCTTGTTAGTAGCATAACAGTTCCTCTTAGCAATGCGGGCGGGTCTGGACCCTATCTCTACAGTTCCTCTTAAGTTCATATTGCACGTAGCTCATGAAAATGAAAATAAAAGATTCAATTAAGTAGCTGGCCGATAAAGATGAATAGTTTCAATAACTAAGTCAGGTAGGTAAGGAAAATAACCAATTAAGTCAGCTTAAAAGTCTAATGAAATAAACACAAAAGACACACATTATTTTATACGAAAAGGATGACATACATGCATGGAACAGAAAGTTAAACACACGACACAACTACAAAAAACAACACACAAACACAAACACAAACACGTACAATGTAACATCTCGAGTCCAAATTAAGAGAAGGCCCCGTTATTCATGTATATGTAGGTAAGCAGACAGGTAGTAGTTACTCAAATACTCTTCCTTGAGCATCCGGAACCACTTTTTCAGATTGAAAATGGAAGTTGAAGGTATTGGCACCCTTGTAAACTCTATCGTCCTTGTCAATGGAAATCCATTCGCCAGTCGGAAGAAGATCGCGTTGCCTATAGGAGAAGGGTACATCAGAAGAAGCCTTGCTACACAAGTGCGTCACCTTCATTGTAGTCAATGGTGGCACCACAACCGTGTAACTCACTGTCCGGGTACGCTCTGTTGTCTTGGACACACCCCATTCATGAGCATACCCAAATTCAGTTGAAAGTTCCACACCCACGCTGGTGATCGCCGGAACAAGATAAGTTTTTGTAGTTACACCAAAACTCACTGACAGACTGTTGGTCCAATGAGTGGTGATGGAATCAGATTCGGAATAGGTGAGGGTGATTGTGGATTCTTTGTCTGGGCTGTCATTTGTTGCGAACGCGTGGGAAAGCTCTTGGAGCTGCTCCTGATAAATCCGAGAGTCCCCGAGCCGGTATCTTACATTCGAGATTTCTCTTTTCAGGACTCGCTCTTCAATCTTGAGCTTTGTCTGTCTTGATATGTTTTCATAATGGGCGTTTAAACAGTCACGTATGTCTTTCACTTCGGTAGTAGTGTGTCCACCGCAGAAGCGATTGTTGCCAAAATTGCGAAGAGCAAAGATGACGTCATCGAGTTCCACAAATGAAAACAAGGTGTCATTAGAGTTGTTGTTATCGTCGGCGTCGGCCCATATCCAGTTAGTAACGTCAGTGAAACCATCCGTGATCGAATTCTTCCTCCAGAACTTCCCATGGTGCAAGCTCTTTATGCGATAGGTTCCATCGGATGTGGGGAAGAGTTCATAGGCCACCAACGGATCTCCTATGTCTAATCCAGACTCGAAACGATGATAATTGTTGCGTTTTTCGAGGACACGAGAGCAAAGGTAATTTCCATCTAGGTCTTCGGATCGAAATGCGACGATAGAGGGAAGGATCACCAGCGTTTCCCAATCAACTGTACGAAACTCGGTTTCATTCCAGCTGACCACTGCCAACCCGCTATCACTGCTCGCTACGTTCATATTCCTGGCGATGCTTAAGAAACGGAAACCACCTTGAGTGCCTGACTGGGAAACCCTGAACAAGGTGCATGCGGGATCTGTTCGGTCTTCCTGTGGTTTGTCAGCGGACGCGCCAATCCAAAGCTGGCCTTGGATATCATGTACCACCCAATACTTATTGGTGTAGCAACATCTTATGTGAACAAGTGTTTGATCCACGACTGACCTCTCGAATGCAAACTTCACTCGTGGACTCAATATTTCAGGTACATCAAATCTTAGGAAACCTGGTGGTCGGTTTGATGGCGGGGCTTCTTGTACGCACAAAAACGCACCCTGAGAAGTGGCTTGCATCACGAAAAAACTTGGGAGACTTGCCATGACAAGTATGAGAGTATAGAGCTAGATGGTTAATTGTGAAATGCTTACTAGCTCGTTATCCTTTAAATAGACAGAAAGAGTGGACCACATTGAGTCATGTCCTAAATCTTAATATTGTTTGGTTCTGATTCATTGGATCTTATTAATGAACCACGTTTTTTTTTTAAGGATGCATGTTTCAAAATTTTGTATCTTTTTCTTTTTGTCTGTGTGAGTGTGTTAAAAGGACAAGCTAATGAACCACGTTTTTTTGTTTCTTTTGTGTTGAAAGAACTTGGACAATTATATAGCGAATCAATAATTAACTTTGTTAGCATAAGCTATTCATCTAGTGGTATGGTGTCCGCAACTGCAAGGTAATGTTGATAAAAAAACAATAACGATAATTAACTTGGTTATTAATTTGTTGAACGACACTTGCACCATCTAATTTAATATTTGCATGGGAACCAATCTACCTTTGTCATTTTATATTGATTGAAGCCAGAAAATAAAATCATGTGACTTCTTTTATTTTACTAGAAAACCTCATCTTTTAAATCTTTATATGTTTTTTAAATGCCTAAAAACACACACGTACACTTTATATTTTGAAGTAATTATTGCTTTTTGTATTATAACACTTTTAGAAATAGTTAGCAATACAATTTTCTTACTACTCTAAGGGAATATGACCATGCGAGTTGTAAAATACTCGTATACATGTTGCATAAGAAATGGATGCTTTATTTAGTTAATAGAAAGCTTGTTATCTCTAGCAAGTTTATAAACTATTAACAATAAATCACAAATTAAGTATTTAGAAACAACAAGCACATCTACTTAGTCTGTGTTTATTCTCCCAGGTTAGTCGCTACTAATGTGTCTCATCCAGCTTCTAAGCAATTATTTGTTTTCCCATCATTGCCCGTGGCCCCTCCGCAGAAAGTGTTGTCGCCCAAACTGCTGAGGGAGAACACACCACCACTTATTTTGATGAATGAAAACAACTCACGGTCGTTCCATCGTCCAATATCCTGTCCGAAGGGCTTCGCGTCCAGAACTTTCCAGACTTCAGGTCCTTTATATGATAATTTCCATTTGCGGTGGGGAAGAGTTCAAATGGATCTCCAGCCTCCAATCCTATTGAGCAACAAGATAAACAATTAGAATTAGTATTATAACGTTATTATTAGTTATGTTTTTGTAATTATGAAACATATTTAGTTAGAACCTGCGTTTATTGTTTTGGCGGTTAATGATGGTATGTATCAAACCGTTGCAACGGTTGAGAACAGACACACCGTCTCGATCATCAACACTTGTATATATACGTATGTTCAATGTAATGACAATTTACCAAGAAATAATACAATTCACTATTGCGTTTGTTTAACCGTTGTATACACACACGGCCTTTGGGAGCGTTCGCCGGTAACCATCACGACAACATAAAAAGGAAGGAGTGAGGCTGACCGAATCCAATCCATAAACCCGGAAACGAAACTAAGTTCGTTCCCTTTCGTCAAGTAGGTAAAGTAGGCATACGAACCACTTTAGCTTCGCCTTAGACTCTATTGGAACAAAGCAAAGAAGGAGGCCTTCCTTCGTAAAGCCATGTATTGTAAGTGATCCGAACCTGCACGGAGCGAGCCGCCCATAGAGGCAACTGAAGTTGGTGAGCCGTATGATGGGCAACTATCTCCTGCGGTTCAGAGAGGACTCAGCTGTTAGTTAGTACCCCCTTGGTTTCGGGGTGGACCCTTTCACTCTATTTTATTAGGGAAACCACACTACCAAGGTATGTATAGGAATAGGGGAAATGACTGATTTTAAGAGAGTGAGCTTACCACCAAAAGAGAGAAACCTGGCCTTCCATCCGTTATTTTTCTGATATTCATTTCTAAATCATTCAAATATGATGTTTTTCTTCAGCCTTTGAAGATAGGGGCATCAAAACAATAGGGGACTCTTGAACTGAAAACTAGTCCAATGATGAATTATAGCGATATTTGTGTTTTTTGAAGAGCGGAGAAAGCGAACTTCTTTTGAATCAAATCAAAGCATATAAGAAGTTGGAGAACACCTCACGAATCGCATTGTTCTATATATCTAGTATCGATTTGAACTTCCATCACATACGTGGTGGGGAAAAGTTGTACCGGTTTTGATGATGGTTGGATACATGCTTAAATGAATGTTGTGGCACATGAAAATGATAATAATAATAATAATAATAATAATAATAATAATAATAATAATAATAATAATAATAATAATAATAAAAAAGAATTAAGTAGATGGTAAAGATGAATCATTTCAGTAATTAAGTCAATTAGGCAAAGAAATGAACCAATTAGGTTGCTTAAAAGTCTCATGAAGAGAAAAATAAAAGTAACATATATTTATTTGTACAGATCAAACGATCGATCAAGCACACGTTTCTATGATCAAATAGAAATCAGAACTGTTTATTGATGGTGTTTGTTGTTCTTTTACAAAGAAGAAAAATTACAATAAACAGAAAAAAACCCACTTACATTTAATCTTGAAGTAGAACCCGTGTCTTGTATCATTAAAAATCACCCGATAAACCGAAGCCTCTTTGTTTCAATTCACACCCTCAAGGTATGACCCACTTATATATAATTTTGAAGTAGTTCTTGCTTCTTTATTCATTCTCTCGGATCTTAAGTTGTAAATAGGCAAGAGATAAGCTCGAATATCTACAAATCGATCTCGAATTACCAGTTTCATTGATCAAGTGACAAAACTTATTAATTCTATTTTAAATCCAAATCCATATCCAGTTTGTTCAAAGTTCACCTTTCTGATCCAACTTCTTGAACGTCTTGAAAATAATATAGAAATAACAAGTTTTGAGCATGGTCAAATAAGGGCAAAAACCAGATTAATTTTGACTTTCTTCCGTTTCAGTTAACCCAACAAATAACTATTTCACATAACCAGCCCAAAAATATGGTTATTATATATATAATGTAGCTGGCACAAAATAAAATAATTCAGCATCCCAAAAGAAATAATAAAATGCTTGAGGCTTTAACCCACAACAATTTTGAATATAGACCACAACCAAACATACACTAAGCCCATATACACAACAAGCCTAAGTGCCCACTTCCTTATATCAATTCAGATTAGAGCACCAAGAAGAAAAACTTTCAGCTGTTATTATCATCAATCCACCTAGCTATCACATCGCTGTCGGAAAATCATTCACTGACAAACATCCAATCATCATCCTTCCGGAATGAACCACCATCTCAGGTCACTAGCGACCCATCCTCATCTCCGGAAACCTTTCTACCCGAAAAACAATTTCCTGCCATCTTTATCATCACCAGTCGTGCCCCCGACTATCTACGACCAGAGAATTGTTTTCGGCCATCATCAAATCATCACCGTTGTCGCCCAAATCCAACCTCACAAAGTCATCGATCGTTCAGAGGATAAACGAACCAGGAGCACATCATCACCATCTAAATATAACATGAGCCAAAATTTCGTAGGCAATGCTCTCTTCCTATCCACCATTTATTCCGGTGAACAACTTGTTCACTGACTAGGTTATTAGTTGCTATAAACCACCGGTCATGCTTGGTTACGGACCAACCTTGTCGGAACCACCAGGGCTTTAGAAACCCAGCCGCCATATTAAATGAAATTAGTTCAGATCTGGATTTCAAAAGGTTGTTTTTCTCTCTGGTCTCTCTCTCTCTCTCACACACAACTGTTTGTACCATGATGATGAACACGAAAATGAAGAACATGAGAATACATATCTGTTAAATTGAAGATGAAACCGTATGAACAATCAAGAACCTTCAAAATCGAATATGATGATAGTGAATAGATGTTGATGTAGATGTATCAGCTCACGCTAATTTCGTATCTTTAAAATTGTCTGTGAATCTGGATCTACAAATTCAAGATGAACTTCGATCATCTTTATTTTCCCAAATATTCACACTTTATTTCCAAACATCAAACTTTATTTTCAAAACTTCAACGGATCTTCAAAAACTTCAAGAAATTAACATCTCGGTTCGAATATTCGCGGAATTTGAACCCGAATATCATAACAAAGTTGAATCAATTGATTCAACCCGCTCTTATACCACTAACAAACAAACGGATCTTGTTTTTGGTAAGTGATCGAGATGGGTGCGGTGAAATCAAATGATCGATCAAAAATATAAAAATAATATGGATAGTGAACGACTCTGTAATCGGTAAAAGATTTATATAGTAAACAAACTGTTCCCACCCAAGGTGAGCTCCTCTTGGGTGGGTGATTTACACCATATAAACACACACATAAAACTAACAAATAAAGTCCTGTTTATAGCCAAATAACAAACAATCTAGAATCTTTCTTCTCGTTGAAGCTAAACGCATGCACCGAAACCCTTGTCTCGGATCCGGAATTCTTGCCGACATCACCAATTTGATTAACCAATATATATATATAACGAGTTTTGTCACATTGTTATCACAAGTCACATTTTTGGCCTTACAAACTTTTATTTATAGTGGTTATAACCACTACTTGGTAATTACGGCGGTTATAAAACTACCAAGGGTAGTTATGGCGATTAAATAACTACCAGGAGGTTATATAACTACCAAGGGTAGTTACTTAACTACCATTGGTGGTTATTGACCACCTCTATTAAACCTCCATAAATTGAAGTCATTTTGGTTGTCTTGCGAAATGCGTTTAGTCACTTTGATTCACGAGAATTCGCTCTCAATTTAGAATACTAGTTCTTGATCTCATATGAGTTTTATTGGGTTGAAATATTTGGATAAACACAAGATAGTTTCAATCTGAAAGTACTAAATGACTTTCAGATAATCTAAGTTTCTTCTGAATTCCTCATCAACGTGGGCTTTGTTTGGTTTTCCTGTAGTTGTTTGTGGATGCAACAACCCAATAATCATTATTGATTTTATGTACCACTTAAGACTTATTGTTGGCATGATCTTATGTTCACTAGTGTACCATTCCAGCTAGCTTTTGATGGCTCCGCCTCAAACTTCAGGTGTGGACTTCAAATGATGTATTTGTTTGGAGACCTCTTTGAATGTTTAAATATGGACCCCCGAAAGTGGCTTGCATCACCAAAAACTTTGGGAACACTTTCATGGCCATGGCTCTGGCTTGATCAGGGATGGCACACTCCTAGGAAAAGTATAAGAAGATAATTATATTTAGATTATGGAATGCATGATAAATTGTGAAGATAATTATATTTAGTAGCCAACACCAGTGGACCAATGTTTTTATTCTGTTAAAGAAGCTTTGGCATAAATTTGTGTGTTTTAAAAAAAATGAGATTTGGTTATGCTTATCCTCTTAAATGTTTATTCGAGGGGCGTGATAACCAAGACACCAGCATCATTTTGTAGGCACCAACTCGTCAAGGCCTATACGTGCACGACAATGGTACAAATAGGTGTTACATATTAATACGAAGATAGCAAGTGTTGAGGGAAGTATGTGCAACACTTGGATCAAATAGTCAAGATCAATAAATGCGGAAGCGACAATGTTTGATTGTTTGGAAAGAAGATAGTATTTTTCAAGTGTAGATCATATGTTTAGATTAAGTTTCTTAGTTTAAATATTGAATGTTATCCATTTGGTTTCCTTGTTAGAGTCGGATTAATATAGGTAAAGGTTTATAAATAGTTGTTTGCTCTTGGTCTTTGTATTTAGATATCGCTTGATTGATTGTAAGGCAATATTTGTGACTTGCGATATTAATATGGCGAAACTTGTTAAATATATTATGGTCAAGTTAATAATTAAAGTGGGCCAGAAATCCAGTCAAGAGACGAGAGTTTCGGTGCACGCGTTTAGCTTCAACGGGGTAAACGATCTTCTAGAATGTTTTTATTTGACTATAAATAGGGACTTGTAGTCATACGTATGTGTGTGTTCTTATGGTGTAAATCACCCACCAAAGGGGAGCTCAACTTGGGTGGGGTCTGTTCGCTTATTATATATTTCATCTTTTGAAACCGACAGCGGAGTCGTTCACCATATATATTATCGTTATATTATTTTGTTCAATCGTCTGATTTCACCGCACCCGTCTCGATCGTTTATCAAGAACAAAATTCGTTTGCTTTTTGGAACTCGGGAGGGAACTACAATTGGTATCATAGCGGGTTTGAATCAACCGATTCAACTTTGTTCTTGATATTCAGGTTCTATTTTCGTGATTACCCGAACCGAGACGTTAATTTCTTGAATACCCATTGAAGTTTTGAAAATGAAGTTTGAAGATCTTGGAAATAATCGTGCTAGAAGTTCGTCTTTGTAGATCCGGCGTTTATGGACCATTCCGCCAAGCGCCGAAATTCCGGTGAACCTAGGGTTATTCTCCGACGACGATTCTAGATATTGGAGATGCACATCGAACTCCGACATGAGTATTCGTTAGCTCAGATTGTTGTTGGAGGTCGGTTTTCCGGCGACGGGTTAGGCCTGAATTGTGACGAATCTGGAGTTGTTGAAGGATTATGGTGGTTTCTGGCCAGAGACTGTCACCGGCTCAGAATGATCTTCGGTGAACGGTTTTTTGGCGGTGGTCTTGTTATTGATGGCGGCTGACTTTGGTGTTGTGGAGTTAGGGTTTGGTTCTCCAGAAAGCATTGTTTAATGGTGGTGAGGCCGGAGCTCGTTCTTCATTCTGACTGCGATCCAGGGCTTTCGGGCTGTGAGACAAATGCGTCTTTTGACGGGTTTCTTTTTTTGAGTAATTTATCTGTACAAAATAGTCAGCCCACACTTTCTTCCTTTTTGGGCGAACTAGTGGAGCCTCAAGATCCGGCAATTTTTTTGGGACTATGAGAGAATGAAACGGGTCGGATCTTTGTCACTGTTGTGAGTAGTGAGTGAATCAGGGGTTTTGTTGAAGGATGGATGTGGTCGGCGGCAGTGATATCTCCGGCAATCGGGTTTTCCGGCAGAAGGTCACTGGTGATTTCTTAATGGTGGCGACTAACTCATATCGAAGTTAGGGTTTTTGATTAAAATGATACATATGGGCTCTTACTAAACATAAAGTGTTTGGGCTATTTATTTTTAATTGGGTTGTTATAGCTTTTTGGGTTTGTTGGACTTTGACCGGGATACTTTGTCTAAGCCATATTATTTGTGATGGGCCAGCTGGATTATTTTTATGGGGGATAAATTCATGTGGAGCCGGTTCCTATAGTACAAATCATTTATTTTTCGTGTTGACTAAACTGAAGAAAGTCAAACTTTGCCGGGTTTTCGTCATTGTTTAACCGTGTTCAAAGCTTGTTATTTCTAAGGCGTTCGAGAAGTTGGATCCGAAAGGTGAACTTCGAACGAATTAATAAGCTTTGTCATTTGATCACTGAATTCGGTAATTCAAAATTGATTTGTGGATATTCAAGCTCTTCTCAAACTATATTGCTTAAGATCCGAGAGAATGGGTAAAGAAGCGGAAATTCTTTATGAATAAGTTACGTGGATTATACCTTGTGGGGGTGAATTGAAATGAGAGACTTCGGTTTATCTGGTGATTTGTGAAGATGCGAGACACGGTTTGACAAAGTTGATATCACTAGTCAAGGGTGATTCTAAGGCCAATATTTGTGACTTGCGATATTAATATGGCGAAACTCGTTAGATATATTATGGACAAGTTAATAATCACCCCTTAACTTGTGAGGGATGTTCTATGCGATGTTTTTAAATGGGCCGGAATTTCGACTAAAAGGGAGGCCCTGTAAACTTTCTTACAGATCCTCTAGAAGGAAGATCTACTTTACAGCCGGCCGATATTCTTGTTTTTGGATGGGTAGGGGAAACCCGCTTGTGTGGATCTCACATGAGTTTAGGGTTTAGGGTTTAGGGTTTAACAACCTTGCTCCGGATGCCAGGCAATGGGTTTGTAGCAGGCCAGGCAGCATTGAAGACGGCATCGGGCAAGGTTGTTAAATACGAGAAAGCTTGTTTGAAAAATCAGCACGTGTTTATCCCTTTGCCTTTGACACATTTTGTCTTAGCTCCGGATGCCGTGGACCTTTTAAACAAAGTTCAGAAAGTCGAGCATAGTAATTTATCGGCCCATAAGAGTCAAAACTTTGTTTTTAGTAGAATTGGATTTTCTATCCAAAAGGGGGGTTGTGGCGCAGCTAGTTGCTCGCTTACCTACCACTTCATTGTAAATCGTTTGGTTTTTTTTTTAAGAAAGTATGAATGGCGTGACAAAATGAAAATAAAAATAAATAAATAAAGTGGGCGAGAAATCCGGTAAAGACGAGAGTTTCGGTGCACACGTTTAGCTTCAACGGGGTAAACGATCTTCTAGAATGTTTTTATTTGATTATAAATAGGGACTTGTAGTCATACGCATGTGTGTGTTCTTATGATGTAAATCACCCCACCCAAGGGGAGCTCACCTTGGGTGGGGTCGGTTCGCTTATTATATATTTCATCTTTCGAAACCGATAATGGAGTCGTTCACTATTTATATTATCGTAATATTATTTTGTTCGATCTTTTGATTTCGTCGCACCCATCTCTATCGTTTATCAAGAACAAAATTCTTTTGTTTGTCGGATCTAAAGAGGGACCTACATTAATAAAGTTTTGGTTTAGGCTGGTGTAACTGATTTGTGGGATAGAGTCCAACCAATTATCCACTTGAATATTTATCAGCATGCTAGTGTTCGTGCTAGTACCACGCCTTTTAAACCCATTTAAGAAGCATGCAACCTGACTGGGCGGAGTGGTGGGGAAAAGTTGAACGGGTGGAGGTGATGGTTGGATACGTGCTTAAATTCATGGTGTACGTTGCCTATGATAATAAAAATAAAAGAACCAATTAAGTAACCGGTAAAGATGAATAGTTTCATTAATTAAGTCAATTAGGTAAGTTAAGAACCAATTAAGTCGCTTAAAAGTCTCATAAAATAAAAATAAAGGTCACATATTATTTAATACGAAGAAGATGACATGCATGAATGGAACACAAAATTAAACACACGACACAACACACAAACACGCACCGAAGAAACACTTGTTAAACCCAAGGAGGGTTAACTTAATATCTCAACCGAGGGGTTTAGTTGAATTCAATATCTATAAAGATCTATGAATGAATGTCTATCTAACCTACAAAATAGGGCATTGTGAGCTCATTACGAGAAGAGGAATAAGGGGTTCTTGTGATCCAACGTGTCAATCAATATGACTATTCGGGGTTTAAGTATGGAATGAGTGAATATGGATTCTCAAACCTTTTGTCAAGTATTATATTTAAAGCCGGAGAGGTAGAGAAGGGGTTAGCCAGGCTCTCACCATCAGTAGAACATTCTATTCTCATGGTTAAGCACGTACGAGGTCTCTTAATGGATGCGACAGCCGGTGGATAAGGACGTTTGTCGCCTGGATGTACTGCGTCCGCTGATAGGCTCATCGTGCCCTTGTGGTCCTTTTTGTACAAGCTGTCACACAAAGGAATATTGCACTGTGATAGGCACACAGACTAGCCATTATGTAATGTTTTCCTCCTCTACGTCTCGTGCTTGCGAGCTTCTTATGTTATCTCAAGGATTGGTTCACGAGCAGAAAAGTGTTGGACTTAACTGGATCGAGCAACACGAACAACACCGATATTTTGACTTAATTGGATCGAGCAACACGAACAACACTGATATTTTGTGAGAACTCCTCACGACTCTTTCAATATTAATATTAAGAACGAAAACCACACAAAATACAATAACCCTAACCATCTATTTATACTAAAACCTTAACTTGTTCACCAAGAAACCTAATTAGACTCAAACTAGGAAACCAAATAAATAAATAAAAATAACCAATCTTATTCCTAATTAATAAACTAAACCGACTCAAACTAAAACTCTTTAAACTTTAAACCTTTATCAAGATTAATCCTTCATTCACCCCCTTAATCTTGATATGGACTCGTTACTCTTGAAAATAGTGTTGGATCTAAATCTTCACGAACCAAATTAGTAGCTTCTTCTTTCGATTTTGGTCTAGGACACTCATATGCAAAATGACCATATTCAAGACAATTATAACATCTGATATGAGCTTTACCTCGACCCATACCTTTCTCCTTTTGATCTTCATTGGGTTGGAACCGACCACCTCTACCTCGTCCAACGCCACGACCTCTACCTCGGCCACGTCCATGGTCGCTTTTCCCTCGTCCACAACAAAAAGTGGCATCTACGGATGGTGCCAGCTATTCTACGGTTCCTGTTAGTAGCATAACAGTTCCTCTTAATAATATGGTATGGACCCTATCTCTACAGTTCCTCTTAAATTCATGTTGCACGTGGCTCATGAAAATGAAAATGAAAATATAAGAACCAATTAAGTAGCTGGCCGGTAAAGATGAATAATTTCAGTAACTAAGTCAAGTAGGTAAGGAAAAGAACCAAGTAAGTCACTTAAAAGTCATGAAATAAAAATAAAGTCACATAATAATTAGTACGAAGAAGATGAAATGCATGCATGGAACACAAAGTTAAACACACGACACAACACAAAAACAAACACGTAAAATGTTACATCTAGAGTCCAAATTAAGAGACGACCCCGTTATTCATGCATACATAGGTACGTAGGTAGATAGCAGTTACTCAAATAGTCTTCCTTGAGCATCCGGAACCACTTTTTCAGATTGAAAATGGAAGTTGAAGGTATTGACGGCCTTGAAAACTCCAACGTCCTTGTCAATGGAAATCCATTCGCCGGTGGTAAGAAGGTCACGTTGCGTGTAGGAGAATGGTACATCGGAAGCAGCCTTGCTACACTTGTGCGTCACCTTCATTGTAGTCAATGGTGGCACCACAACAGTGTAAGTTGCTGTTCGGGTACGCTCTGTTGTCTCGGACACACCCCATTCATGCGTACGCCCAAGTTCAGTTGAAAGTTCCAGACCAACCGTGGTGATTAACGGAACAGAAGCTTCAAGCGATGTAGTTACATCCAAAGTCACTGACAGACTGTTGCTCCAATTGTAACACCCCGACTTTAAGCGGAATACACCCGGGTGCAACGTACAGATCACTCATAAGCTCGTAACACTATTAATAGTGACAATATATTTATTTTATTCCATAATATCGCAAGTACACAAATAGTTTGATAATGAGACAATCAACATTACATCTAAATGAAACAAATATTATTCATTGAAATAATCATAGGGTATAACTAGTTTTCTAGTCCTGGCACTTCATCATATCAACCTGCAGCACGTTTAAAATAATATATTTTGTCAACAACACATGTTGGTGAGTTTTCATAAGTTTTTGCGTATATAAATATATATAAAATGCGCGATTCAACGATCGTCATGCAATAAATATTCAAGCGTAATATAAATGAAATCAAATAGTGTCGTCATCCCGTTCATTTAGCCGGAGCCATAGAAGTCGGGGAAATGAGAACCACCTTACGTAAACAACCGAAGTCGTAATGTTAGACGGCGCAGTTACGTCCCGTCGGACCCTCCCACTATGTGTATGCATTTGCATTTGCGTAACTTCCACCAATAAAACAATAAACACGTTGCAAGCAAGTTTACGTATAATCATAAACAATATGCACGAATAATATTAACATGTACGATATAAGTGAATCGGTTTGTAAACAAGCACATAACTAACGAAATAAAAACTTGTGACGTGCTACACCCCAAAACATTATAAAGCATTAAAAATGGGGTTATGAAGAACTCACATGTTAAATAAGCAAGAATGAGTAAATAAGCGAAGATGTCTTTAAGCGAGTGAACCGACAGGGTTTGGTTCAATAAGTGACCCTAGATAAATAGATAACTATGATCAAAATGGGTTTAGGAAGGATAAGAAATAGATGGCCGACATGTTCGGTTTATAATTCTCAAACGAAAAGTTTGTTAAAAATATATTTTTGTTCTATTTTTTTAAGTTAAATGAAATAGGTTAATTATTTGATTTTTAATCAATTTTGTTTTAGTTTTAGAAAAAAAAAATAAAAATAAAGGTTACAATAATTATTAGTTAATTTTAATGATTTCAGTTCGTTTCCGAGCCGAATATTATTTAATAAAACAAGTTTAACGAGTGGTTCATGTTTTTGGTTGGACATGAACTCGGTTTGATTCGGGTATATATCTAACATGCTTGAAATGATAAGATGGCGTGACTTGTTGGAAATTCTTAGTCTTGTTTATTAGTTTTGCAAAAGTTACTTTTTAACTTAAAACTTATTTTTAATCGAACATTAACGTGCCGACGAGTGATAGTGAAAACACAACCACGGTTGTTAATTTAGAGTGAAAACATGATGATGATCACATGATATGTTGTGCATAACTATGACAATAATTACCCGAGGATGGCATATCAAAGAAGAAAGAAGAACTTGAAACTTGGATTTTTGCACCATTTGAAAAGCAATAACACAATTGAAAGTGTAAAGTGTTGTGGTGAATGATTTGTAAAAGTTTGAGAGGCTTTATATAGGCTTCAAATCATTAATAACAAGGTTGAAATGATTAATTGCATAAGCTAGTCATAAGGCTAGTCTTAAGCAATATTAATCGCCAAATTAATGAGCTTTGACCCAATTTGGTGAATTAGGAAGTTAATTATCAATAATAAAATAGTCTAGGTTCATCCAATACTTGGAAAAAACGAGTCAAATGGCGGGAATTTAGAGAGGATGAGAAGAAGGCGGTTGACCCATCTTGAAGAATACTAATAATTATAAACAATTAAATAACACAATCAATACTCAATAAATGCGGAGATTTTATTAGTAATTCGAAAAGTATCAAAATTTTAACATGGTGCGGGTTTTCGGGTTTTTAAAAATGACGAATGTCACACCAATGACTGGTGTTGGAATCAGATTCGAAATACTCGAGGATGATTGTGGAGTCATGGTCTGGGCTGTCATTTATTCCGAAAGCGTAGGCAAGTTCTTTGAGCTCCTCCTGATAAATCCTAGAGTCCGCGAGCCGGTATCTGATATCTGAGATCTCTCTTCTCAGGATACGCTCTTCTACCTTGATATTTGTCTGTCTTGATATGTTATCATATTGGGCGTTTAAACAGTCTTCTTTCCCTTCCGTAGTGAGTCCACCGCAGAAGCGATTGTTGCCCAAATTGCGAATAGCAAAGATATCTTTATCGAGTTTAACAAATGAAAACAAGGTGTCATTAGAGTTGTCGTTATCATCTGCGTTCGCCCATATCCAGTTAGGGCTTCGCCTCCAGAAATTTCCAAAGTGTAGGTTCTTTACACGATAGTTTCCCTCACGAGTTGGGAAGAGTTCATACGCCACCAGCGGGTCACCCACGTCTAATCCGGACTCGAACCGGTGATAATTGTACCATTTCTCAATGACACGGGAGCAAAGGTAATTGCCATCCGGGTCTTCAGATCGGAATGTGACTCTAGAGGGAAGGATCACCAGCGTTTCCCAATCAACTACATGGAACTCGGTTTCTCTCCAGCTCATCGCTGCCAACCCGTTATCATTGCTCCCTAAGTTCAAATTCCTGGCAATGTCTATGAAACAGAAACCTTGTGTGCCTGACCGAGAAACTTGGAACAAGGTGCACCCGATCTTTGTTCGGTCTTCCTCTGGTTTGTTAGCGGACGCACCAACCCAAATCTCATCCTTGCATCCAATGTGCCAACCAATACTTATTGGTGTAGCAACATCTTATGTGAACTAGTGTTTGATCCACGGCTGACCTCTCCATTGCAAACTTCACTCGTGGACTCAAAATTTCAGGTTCATTGAATCTCAGGAATCCTGGCGGTCGGTTTGATGGCGGTTTATCTTGTGCACACAAAAACGCACCCTGAGAAGTTGCTCGCATCAGGAAAAAACTTGGGAGAGTTGCCATGGCTACAAGGACAATTATGAGAGTATCGGGCTAGATGGTTTTGAAATGCATACTACCTAGCATTCTTTTTATAGACAGACGGTATGGATTAATGCGATGAATTGTTTATTGTAGTTACTAAATCGGTTCGGATTGCATCCAACTAATTTACCACCTTTTTAAGCTTCTGTTGAGAGAAGGTTGGACCATTTATTGGGACCATTTAATTATCTTTGTTGTTTTGTTGAAAGAATCTTGGACCACTTAACTTCTTATGCATAGGGTTTATCTTTCCATGGGGTTGAAATAAATTTGTGTAGTTTTTTTTTAAATATCTTATCATGATGAAGTTATGTTATTTATGGAAATGATTTAACTTTTTTAAACGATAATTGCTTTGATGGCTCAAGTATTGCTTAGAAACTTTCGATGAAACATAATACGAATTTGGTTGGGTGGTATTTGTAGGTCCTCTAAATGGATCTCAAGACTTGACTCGGATCAATCCGTGTAGTTGGTTAGCGGAAACACTCAGATCTCGGATCTTAGTTTGTTTGGTTTATTTGCTTGAAAGAAAGAAGAAGAAGATAGAGAGAGAGAAATTCTTTTTATTTTCAAGAGTTGTGAAAAAGTTGGTGTGGAGAAATGGGTTAAGTGGCCTTTATATAGGGTCCCTGTAAGGCCCCGTTACCGGTAACCCTACTTTCGTGTTGGATTTACTCATAAACACAGTTCTAAATATCAGAGTTAATTAAAACATTTATGCGGAATATAAAACTTTCATTAAACATTACATAATTCATAACTTGTCTCAAAACATCCTTTGTCTTTCACATTAAAGCATTAAAATTAGAACATCATAAGTCTTCAGATGCCAGATTCTTGTTCAGTGCCATGTGTCTCCTCAAGCGAGCTGCCTCATCCTACTCACCTGCGTGCATACTAAAAGTCAGCTACGCTGAGTGAGTTCTAGATAATCACATAATCATACCATTCACATAACATTATATTCTTTCATTCATACTTTTATACTTTCATACTTTCATACTTTCTTACATTCATACTTTCTTACTTTCATACTTTCTTACTTTCTTTTGTATTAACTTACTTTCATATCTTATGTTATAAAGAGCATTACGCCCTACATTCCTCGAGTATTATTAGGGCTCGGTACCCTCTTTCCTCGAGTATTATTAGGGCTCGGTACCCTCTTTCCTCGAGTATTATTAGGGCTCGGTACCCTCTTTCCTCGAGTATTATTAGGGCTCGGTACCCTCTTTCCTCGAGTATTATTAGGGCTCGGTACCCTTTTCGTAACCATACAACCATACATTATCATTTCTTTCTTCTATTATCTCTATCATGTTCATACACATAAACATACATAACATACTTACCTTATACGTAGCGTTACAACCTGACAGTACGTGCAATATCCGAAGATCGTTCACGTACCATCAAGCAATCATTCATACATTTCACATTATCCACATAAGGCATACACTTATCTCTTAGGATAAGTGTATTAACAAACATGTTGAGTATGCACACAGCCCCGAAAACATAACACATAAATGGGGCTAGAAACTCACCTGAACACGGTTACGTTCACCGTTAATCGTAATTCCTTTCTTCAGTTGTGCACGGCTGACTGTATAACAAGTATACGTATCAATTAACTATCACTTCTCATAATGTATTTCTATCTTTATATGACCCACAACGAACGGGGTCCGGGGGCAGCGCCCCTGGCAGCGGGGTCTAGGGGCGGCAGCCCCTAGCAGGGTCCAAGGGGCAGAGCCCCTGGCTGGGGTCGAGCTGCCAGGTCAGCTTGGAAAAATTTTATTTCCATTAACTGTCTTAACACATTTTTCATTAGGTTTTTAATTTATTTTCTAATCGAACTTGGCTTTAGGCGAAGTTAAACCTCAGGCGAACTTAGCTTTAGGCGAAGTTAAACCTCAGGCGAACTTGGCTTTAAGCGAAGTTAAACCTCAGGCGAACTTGGCTTTAGGCGAAGTTAAACCTCAGGCGAACTTGGCTTTAGGCGAAGTTAAACCTCAGGCGAACTTAGCTTTAGGCGAAGTTAAACCTCAGGCGAACTTAGCATCAGGCGAACTTAGCTTGCAGGCGAAGTTCATCAGGCGAACTTAGCTTGCAGGCGAAGTTCATCGCTTGAAGGCGAAGTTGCCCAGATGAAGGCGAAGCTGCCCAGATGAAGGCGAAGTTGCCCAGATGTTCGCTGTTTCGGTTTCTGATCAACATTTCGGGCGATTTTAACACACTTGTTAAGGTTCAATACTACCCACTACACTTCCCGACCATTTTCGATCGTTTATACACTAAAAGCTCGGATCTTTAAACTTCCAAGATCAAGAATCATACCTTTTGAGCTTGTTTGGATCTCGTTTATTTTGGTCTCACCACTAATCTTTCTCTCTTACCCGGACCTCGCTCGATCCTTCCTTCTTTCTCGGCCCGGCCGGCGGCGGTTTTGGGTGTGTTTGGTGTGTGTGTATGTGTGTGTTTAGGAGAGTGGGGGAAAATGAAGATATTTTGGGATTTTGGGGGTATTTATATCCCTGAAATCCCATTCTCATTTAACCCATCTCAATTAATCCAAGTCCAAGACCCGCTCCTTCCCCGACATTAATCAATTACGCGAAATCACTAAACATAACTTCCTTTATTCATCATTAAAATTTTAGGATGTTACAGTCCCCATTTCTCCAAAGTTTACACAATAAACTTACAAAATAAATGTACCGAGTACATACTACACCGACTAAAAGCAAACTAAAACGACATACACAATCCTAAAACAATATATAATATTGGCCATACAATCTCCCTCTAGGATTGAGTATGTCGAGGAACCTTCGTCAAGTTCTTTGCATCGTCTTTATTTCTTGAAACTTAGTACTTGTCTTGATCCAGGATCTTGAACCAGATTGGATCTTGAACAGTTCTTTATTTTCCAGTCTTATAGACTTGAACTTTAATCTTATTTTCTGGAAAGGATCGGCAACAGCAAATTTTAGAAACATCAGATGTGGGAGGCTCGACATCTAATTTTCTCTTGTTGACTTTCTTGAGCCGGCTGGTTTCATTCCTTGTCTTCGGACACAATCAGTTCATCTTTAGGTTCAACCACCAACTTTCACGTTCTCGTCTTCTTTTAAGCGCTTTAGCATCTGCAACTCCAAGCAGACTTGATCTTGATCTACCTGTCCATGTATAACTGCACAAAACTTAGAACGAATAAGATTCGTTCACAGACCCTCTCGAGGGTCAAAGAAGAATTTGTTCACAGACCCTCCCAATTTCAGTCTCTCAACTTGCAAATGATTTGTTTAAGTCCCAGATTTCCAACGAACTTTGCATGAACAACCTTGACAACAAAACACATGATTTTGAATGAAACAAAGTTTAACAAAATATGTACGAACATAATAAAAGTTTAAAATCTTTTTGGCATTTTCATATATTTTAAAAATAACGAAAATATGTACATAATATTTTGAAGTTGAAACAAAAAATAAAACAAAAATAAGATAGGAGTAAAGATGAAATTAATATTGTATATCAAAAATATTTACTTTAAACGTTTACTAAATTATTTTTCTGAGAAAGATCACAACATGGAATCACATTATCTGTTAATGTTCTAGATCACACTTCTATTTGGACATTATTATGCCAAGAACCCAAAATCGATTGTAGATATAATTTTTCCACTTTAAACTTAACAAGTATTTTGATGTCAACATGATACATTAAGGTACAATTAGGCACAATGCTTGTGTGGTCCCCATTTAATCTGACAAATTACAGACTCCATCATACCTCGGACTTAATTGCTTTCACATGTCACCTCAACTTGACTTAAACCTTTCTTATTTGATCACAGTAATCTTATTAACACACTTGACACTTTGACTTTGTGCACTTGAAACTTTGTACACTTAACTTGATCTAGAAAGATTAAAATAAAGCAGAAGTTCAGGCCATAACAATCAGGTCGGATAATACCATATTATCGCGCAGAGAAAGTCCAAGGCTTGAACAAAAGAAAGAAAATAAAACAAAGCAGAAGATTCAGGGCCTTAACAATCAGGTCGGATAATACCATATTATCGCGCAGGAGAAAGTCCAAGGCTTGAATCAAAATAAATGAAGAAATAACACAGAAGTTAAAATTCCTAGAACTGACTCTTTTTCTGACTCTTTTTCTTGATTTTTCTTTTTCTTTTCTGACTCTTTTGTTTTTCTTTTTCTTGCTTTTCTTGACATTTTACTTGACTCTTTTCTTGACTCAATAAAAATTAAAAATGACACTGATTTTTCATAAGACAATTGTGATAAGGTAAAGAGAGGCTTGGGTATGACATGTTTATTTGCATTTCAGCCTTCATTAATATGACTTTAGTTGGAGTCGGCAACCGCTTCATAACCTGTAACCACTAGCATAGGCAGATATTTAAGTTTATATCACTATGGCACTTACTCATTTGTCAAGCCTATCTACACATCAAGCAATGATCTTGTTGGCTTTTGATCTACTCTTTTCATGTGCTAGAATCGTTAGAGATGATTTCTTATCATTTTCCAATGGTCGGATCAATTTCTAAAAATTTTAAAAGTTATAAATATCCGACTCCCTCTAAGCAGGAGCTCCCTCTAAACGGGACAATTCATTTTAGATTTTCTTAAAAGTAATATAAAATCTTTTTGGTAAATCAAATGATTTGTTTTTGCTTTTCTTAAGATGAACTGAAAATCTTTTTGGTGAGTTAAACTTAACTCATTTTCTCCCTCTAAAATTGTAGGTCACTTGTAGGTCCTCTAAATGGATCTCAAGACTTGACTCGGATCAATCCGTGTTGTTGGTTAGCGAAAATCACCAACGACACTCGGATCTCGGATCTTAGTTTGTTTGGTTTATTTGCTTGAAAGAAAGAAGAAGAAGATAGAGAGAGAGAAATTCTTTTTATTTCCAAGAGTTGTGAAAAAGTTGGTGTGGAGAAATGGGTTAAGTGGCCTTTATATAGGGTCCTCATTTCTTCAAAGTTTACACAATAAACTTACAAAATAAATGTACCGAGTACATACTATACCAACTAAAAGCAAACTAAAACAACATACACAATCCTAAAAACAATATATAATATTGGCCCTACAGTATTCCCGCCTCTACCGCTACCATTCTTCCTTATTAGCTCCGGCTTTTCTCCATTTTCTTCTTTGTTTCTTTTCCGCGTGCACCTCTCCAAATTGGGGAGAACCACCCAATTTCACACATTGTTCCCGTTTCATTTTCTCCACCACATTTTCCACCTCAGTAAACATTCTCTACCAATCTCTTATTCCCCAGCCACTTCATCCACCCTAATGTCAATATTAAACATGGAGCATTTGTTGCCATTTGAATTTTAATAACTAATTGTTAGAAAATAATAAATATATCAAATAATCAACTACATATCTTTTCCTTATTTGGATCACATCAACACCAAAAGACCTCAAAAAGATGACCGTTTGAGCATAAATCAAGGATTCTTCATTCCTTTATTTGATATATTTCCTTGTTGAAAGACATAACATTCTTTTATTTATTTGTTATTATTTTTCATTTGTAAACACAACAATATATGAATAAAAACATTCTGTGCATTCTATTCAAATCAACATGGTATCAAAGCAGTGTTTACGGTCTTAGGATCGACATGCTTTAAACCTCCCATCATCTGCATATTCAATCCTTTCAAATTCCCAATTTCAGACCTTTTTTTTACCCATACTCAAAACTTTTTTTTCTTTTCTGTGAACCAACAACATGCCTGTGAATAATAAAAACAGGGATGTGCTCAAAAGCCAAAACCTTACAAACAGCCCCTCCTCTCAAAACGGGGTGGCCGCTGATGGGCCACATGAATCAGAAATACTAGAATTTCTGTCAAAGGGTAGGGCAGGTCATAAGAACTCAAGCAATTCAACATTCCTGATCGATAAAAGCAAATTAATATGCAATCATTGTGGGATGTCGAAACATACCAGAGATCGGTGCTTCAAACTTGTCGGTTTCCCTAAATGGTGGACCGATGGACACAAGAAAGCCGATATGGAGGGGGGCAAGGCTGCTACCACCGTTGGAAACCCAGAAGCTACCGGGAATGACGCCGACCAGCGTGACATCAGAAGAGGAAGCAGAGTTTTTTGTGGTGTTGCATCGGCCAAAGAAGAGATCGATGTTCAGATGAATGTCGACATAGGTAACAGGTTTGAGAGAATACTCTCAAATCCTCTTATTTGCAAATCTAACTTTGTTGATCCTTTAGTTTTAAAAGTTCTAGATCAAACCTCTGATGAATCAGTTTTGGTTGATAAAACCTTTGAAGAATCAGTTTTTGATAAAACTCTAAATGAATATATCAATTCCAATAAAATCTTTAAAGAAGCTGTTATGTGTGATACTGGCCAAAACCATTTTAATAAAAATCCCCAAGATTCTATAATTTATGAAAACAACCCAAATAAAATTATGGGAGAAGTAAATATGGTCGAAACATATGAAAATTTGAATAAATCATGGATTTTTTATTGTGGTGCTACTGACACCATGAGTCCATGACCTTTGAATTATCCGATATAATTTCAAAATCTAAACCCAAAATTAACCACATAAAAACCGCAAACGGGGGAGTAGTTCCTGTAAAGGGAGGGGGAACTATTGAAATATCACCAACTTTAAAACTTTCAAATTGTCTCTATGTCCCTTTTTTGTCACATAAATTATTATCTATTAGTCATGTGACAAAAAAATTAAACTGCTCGGTATTAATGTACCCGACGTTCTGTATCTTACAAGATATAAAGACGGGAACGATTATTGGGCGTGGCACTGAACGTCAAGGATTATACTATGTGGAAGAAGTGACTCAACATGGTACTGCGATGTTGGCTCATGGAACAACAAATAGGGAAGCTTGGTTATGGCATAGGAGATTAGGACACCCATCTATCGGTTATTTAAACCTTTTATTCCCAAAGTTATTTACCCTCAATAAAACACTAAGTTGTGAAACTTGTGTCTTGGCTAAAAGCCATAGACATTCTTTTAAATCAAATAACACAAGAGTTAATTTACCTTTTTCCCTTATCCATTCGGACGTAATGGGACCGGCAAAAGTTATTGGAGGACAAAAGTTTTGTTTTTTTTGTACTTTTTGTTGACGATTGTACTCGCATGACATGGATTTATTTTCTAAAACACAAATATGAAGTTTTTGATAAATTTACTATGTTTCATGCCATGATACAAACGCAATTCAAAACCAACATCCAAATTCTTCGATCCGATAATGGTGGGGAGTTCATAAACGATTCAATGAAGTTTTTTTGTCAAACGAAAGGAATTATTAACCAAACATCGTGCTCCCACACTTCTGAACAAAATGGCACCGTTGAACGAAAAAACTGAATTCTCTTAGAAATAACTCTAGCCCTCTTGATTGAATCTCAAGTACCTAAGTCCTTCTGTGTAAGGCCCCGAACCCGGTAGCCTTACTTTAGCGTCGGATTTACTCATAAACACAGTTCTTACAAATCAGAGTTCATTAAAACTTTCGCGGAATATAAAAACTTTCATGAAACGTTACAACAATCCAAAACTTGCCTTAATTAAACATTCTTGTCTTTCAAAATAAACGTCAATTACATTAAAACATCTTGAGTCTTCAGATGCCAGTCTCCAATTCGCCCACCATGTGCCCGCTCATGCTAGCTGTCTCATTCTACTCACCTGCGTGCATACTAAAAGTCAGCTACGCTGAGTGAGTTCTAGTTAATCGGACGCCATATAATACATACACATACATACATATCCGAAGATACATATCCATACTTAACTAGTTACCCTTCTGTTCTACATACATACTTACTACCATACATACATACATATCTACAATCACTAACCTCAGTCTACCGAGAGTACGTTCATAGTCCGCCGTCTATACCTGTACTCAAGGTCGTGAACACGTAAAAGGTCCGCAGTCCTTACCTATGTTCACCGTTTATGGTACGTGCAAGGTCCGCAGTCCTTCCCTATACCATCCTACATCCACAACACGTACAAGGTCCACAGTCCTTCCCTATGTTGCAACCTAAACCATAGCACGTACGAGGTCCGCAGTCCTCCCCTATGCTACCACAATACAAATACATAGCACGTACGAGGTCCGCAGTCCTCCCCTATGCTACCACAATACAAATACATAGCACGTACGAGGTCCGCAGTCCTCCCCTATGCTACCACAATACCAATACATAGCACGTATGAGGTCCGCAGTCCTCCCCTATGCTACCACAATACCAATACATAGCACGTACGAGGTCCGCAGTCCTCCCCTATGCTACCACAATACCAATACATAGCACGTACGAGGTCCGCAGTCCTCCCCTATGCTACCACAATACAAATACAGCACGTATAAGGTCCACAGTCCTTTCCTATGCTGATGCCTATCTATAATACGTATAAGGTCCGCAGTCCTTAACTACGTTGTCGCCTATTATCTGTAACACGTATAAGGCCCACCGTCCCTATCTACGTTTACGTCTATCATCTACCTTACGTATAAGGCCCGCAGTCCTTAACTACGCCATCACCAGCCGAGTCTATGTCTGACAGAAGCTAGAGGGATTTGCCATCCTAACTTACTATGTCGAACGTAGAACTCACATACCATTCGTGTACCTGTATACACATACCTCACATATACAATAATTACATTATAGCATAAGAACACTCTAGGCGTTCTTTACATCATTCATTTAACAACCATACCCCTTGTCGATACGTGCAATATCCGAAGATCGTTCACGCCCCGACAAGTATTCATTTGTAATGTTCATACATCTTCGACATATAATATTCGTACCTTTATTTTTAACCTGACAGTACGCGCAATATCCGAAGATCGTTCGCGTACCGACAAGCAATCATTCATATCCATCACATATATCACATATGGCATACACTTATCACTTAGGATAAATGTATTAACAACACATCGAGTATGCACACAGCCCCGAAAACATAACAAGGAATGGGGCTAGAAACTCACCTGAACTCTGCTTCTTCCTCCGATAGTTGTAAATCCCTTCTTTAACTGAGCTCGGCTGACTGTATAAGTTACACGTATCAATACTCGCCTGATTTAATCTGGTGGCCTAGTATTAGATTACTTTTACTTATCGTTTTAATTTATTTTCTAATCGAACCTGACTTTAGGCGAAGTTAACCCTTAGGCGAACTTAGCTTTAGGCGAAGTTAACCCTTAGGCGAACTTAGCTTTTAGGCGAAGTTGTCATCAGGCGAACTTAGCTTTTAGGCGAAGTTGTCATCAGGCGAACTTAGCTTTTAGGCGAAGTTGTCATCAGGCGAACTTAGCTTTAGGCGAAGTTGTCATCAGGCGAACTTAGCTTGTAGGCGAAGTTCATCAGGCGAACTTAGCTTGCAGGCGAAGTTGTCGGCTGCAGCTATTGTTCGTCCTTAATCATCTTCGTTTCTTAACCAAATAACTCGATTTCGGTATCCACGTAATCATCTGACCAGCGCCTACAAACCCCAACCATCAAATCGGCCTAACATCGATGTTTAAGGGGTGCGATTTAGGCATATAGGTTACGGGTTCTTTTAGGTTAACAATTAACCTATCAAATGCTAATCAATTCCAGTAATATTTGTTGTTTTAGGTTCGTTTATAACAAACTAACACAGATCTATGATTTCCCAAATCAAACCGAACCTATACGAACGATTTCTAACTATAAACGTACCTTGAACGAGTCGAACTACGAACCCGGTTAAGCCTTGATGTTGTTTTGGTCCGTCACGACGTTCCAGCACCAACAAGCTCGGGTTTTCGCCTTCGGATCTTGGTTCGGGTTGTGTGTGTTTTGGAGTGTGTAGAGATTAGGATGGATAAATGGATGGAATGGAAAGGATTGGGGTTTAAGGGGGTATTTATACTCCCTTAAGCCCATGGACCGAAGGCCCATATTTCCTTTTGGTCCATATCTAATCCCATCTAATTATCCTACTAAGTCTTCATATTTTGCTATTATTATTATTGTTCCACTAACTCGTTTATTTCACCCGGAAAAATAATATATTAAATATTACTTTAGAAATTTCGGGATGTTACATTCTGGCCCGAAGCTCTCGCTACTGCCGCATATCTTATTAATCGGTTACCAACAAAATCCCTTGACCTAAAAACCCCTCTTCAAGCTCTTTCAGAATTTACCAAACTACCCCCCGCCCTTACTTTAAAACTACGTATATTTGGGTGCTCCGTCTTTGTCCACATACCCAAAATCAATCGAACAAAACTCGACCCATGTGCTGAAAAATGTGTATTTGTAGGCTATGGTGTCAACCAAAAAGGATACCGTTGCTATAGTCTAAAAAATCGTACTATTCATACTACCATGAACTGTGACTTCCTTGAAACCGAATTCTTTTATACCGCCCAACACAGTAGCCAGGAGGAAAAAGAACATGACTCACTAAGTTGGCTAGAATGGGTTCCAAAATGGGCTCCGTCATCCGAAGCAATCAATCATAGCACCTAAGATGAGTCAGTGACTTCATAACACTCTGATGGACCAATAACCAGTGTTCCCAACAAGAATCCTCTCGACCTGACATCCGAGGTAAGTACATCTCAAACATATGAAGGTATAATAGATAAAGTATCTCATGTTTTTCATGAAAATCCTCTCGAACTAACACCTGAGATAAGTAATTCTCATACATCTGAAAGTATAAAGATAAAGTATCTCCTGAAAATCAAAATATTAATATATCTGACAATCATGAGATAGGAGTAGAACAAACAGTGCAGGTGGAACAAGAAGAATTTGTACAACAAGAAACAAGACAAGAAGAAACAACCGAGAGATATGTCCTCCCACCAAGAGTCAATAGAGGAATTCCTGCAAAGAGATACTCACCAGAAAAACAATCTAAATCCTCGAAGTATCCTATAGCCAACATAGCGGAAGCAAACCTATCTAAAGAAGCCAAGGCCTTTAATGCTTCCATATACGCCGAACAAATTCCAAACTCTGTGGAACAAGCTTTAGGATCAAAGAACTGGAAGGATGCTATGGAAACAGAGATGAAAACACTGATTAAAAATGATACATGGGAAATATGTGATCGTCCAATAGGAAAGAAACCTGTGGGATGTCGATGGGTCTTCACGATTAAACATAAAACAGACGGAACTATTGAAAGATACAAAGCACGATTGGTAGCGAAAGGCTACACACAAACGTATGGGATTGACTACCAAGTAACATTCTCTTCAGTAGCCAAGATTAACACAATCAGGGTCCTTTTCTCGATCGCTGCAAATGAAGGATGGCCTCTTCACCAATTTGATGTTAAGAATGCCTTTCTTCATGGAGAATTAAAAGAAGAAGTATATATGGAAGCTCCACCCGGTTTCACAAAAAAATTTAAAGCAAAGGAAGTATGTCGCCTAAAAACAACTATTTATGGGTTGAAACAATCTCCTAGAGCTTGGTTCGGCATATTCACCCTAGCAATGAAGGGAAATGGATTTCGACAAAGCAATTCCGATCATACGCTTTTCCTTAAAAACAGAGGTAACCTTGTAACTTGTTTAATCATATATGTTGATGACATGATCATTACAGGGAACGATGATGAAGAAATGAAGAAGTTGAAAGCAAACTTGTTTAAAGAATTTGAAATGAAGGACTTAGGAAGGCTTAAGTACTTTCTTGAAATTGAAGTACTAAGATCTAAAAGGGGTATTTTTATATGTAAAAAAAATATATATTCTTGACCTCCTAACTGAGACAGGAATGATCGATTGCAAACCAGCCGATACGCAAATAATGGTTAATCATAAACTCCATATGGAAGAAGGAGGGGAACTGGCAGACAAAGAACGATATCAACGCTTAGTAGGTAAATTAATATATCTCTCGCATACTCATCCAGACGTCGCATATGCAGTGGGAGTAGTCAGCAAATTTATGCATCAACCTCAAGGCACTCACATGGAAGCTGTATGGAGGATTATCAAATATCTCAAAGGGACAACAGGCCACGGGGTTCTCTTCCAACCAAATAAACATCTAAAAGTTCAATTGTATACTGACGCAGACTAGGCGGGGGACAAAGATGATGGAAGATCAACATCGAGCTACTTCACTCTAGTTGGTGGAAATTTAGTCACATGGAGAAGCAAAAAGCAAAAGGTTGTCGCATTATCTAGTGCCGAAGCAGAATTCCGAGGAATTGCACGGGGCGTGACAGAGGTTCTATGGATACGTAAGCTTATGATAGAAAATTGGTTTTCTCCAAACTGAAGCAAGTAGAATCATGTGTGACAACAAAGCCGCAATACAAATTTCAAAAAATCCTGTCTAACACGATCGTACAAAGCATGTGGAGGTCGATAGAAACATCATCAAAGAAAAACTTGAAGATGGAGTCATAGAGCTACCACTTATCCGATCAGAAGACCAATTAGCAGACATATTAACAAAGGCCGTCAACGGAAGAATATTTAGCAATTGTCTTGTCAAGTTAAGCATTGGAGATCGCACTACTCAACTTGAGGGGGAGTGTTAGAAAATAATAAATATATCAAATAATCAACTATATATCTTTTCCTTATTTGGATCACATCAACACCAAAAGACCTCAAAAGGATGACCGTTTGAGTATAAATCAAGGATTCTTCGTTCCTTTATTTGATATATTTCCTTGTTGAAAAACATAACATTCTTCTATTTATTTGTTATTATTTTTCATTTGTAAACACAACAATATATGAATAAAAACATTCTGTGCATTCTATTCAAATCAACACTACTAAGGAATTTAAATAAACTTAAGAAATTATAAGATAAACAGAAACAAAAGTTAATAGTAGTAGCAAAAGGAGTATACAAATATCAGGACGATAGAGCACAGAATGGATGACATATTGGCACCAATATTAAGGACTGTTGACACTTGTTCAATAGGAGATAAGGCTAGTGAACCATGCTTTTCTTTCCCTTTAAAGATGCTCGAATCAATAGGTCAGGAGCATTGATCAACTTAATTTGTTGTTTTGTTTTAAGAAACTTGGACCACTAAACTCTCTCTATTCATGCATATTAATTTCATACCTTTCTTATTTCATATTGAAAGAAGCTTGTTATAATTAAGTTATGTTTTTTAAACTATTTTGTTATAAAATCTAATAACTCAAACTTTTATGTTGTTAATACAATAATGGTATTTGGTAAAAATAATGCTTAAGTGTTGTGACTTGCGGGAAGTTTATTGTTATAATTTGTTTATTTAGGAGATAGGATTAATAATAATGAACCACAGTTTTCTTTTTCGTGTTCAAAGAAGTATCGTCAATTTCGATTAATTATTTTTGTCATATTTGTAGGTCTCCCAAAACCTGATCTAACATAAACGAACTAATTTACTCTTAATAAGTGATCGAGATGGGTGTGCAAAATCAAGCGATCAAACAAATAATATAAAGATAAGATAGATGATTAACGATCTCGTAATTGGCACAAAATATTAATATATTAAAACCACACCGATCCCATCTAGGTGAGCTCCCCTTGGATGGTTGATTTACATCATAAAACACACACAAATAAAAACAATACAAGTCCCTATTTATAGCCAAACAGTGATATTTTAGAAGCTCTCTCCTCTCTAATTCGAATTTCTCGCCAACTTTAACTAATCACTTGTCTAAAAGATATTTTTGATATGGTAAGTCACATTTTGATCCTTACGATATTGTTGACAAAAACTTGGACTAGTATATGGGGCATGAATGACATTGCTCTCTTTACTTTGATTCTTTCCGAAGAAGTTTGGATTCTCTCATTTTCGTTTCCAAATACGATTAGCACATATTCGATTTTAAACCCTAACTCGAAGACATTTCTCGCGAGAACATATTTCTAAGTAAGTTTGATTTACTGTTGCTTCATAGTTCATGTTTTCCCAAACCTATTTTGATTTCTTGCTACTTCACTGTTAAATTCATGCGGTGACTTTGATTTTGAGTTATACGTTTAACTTATAAGCTACTTACAAAGAACTTTGTTAATTGCTCACCCTTAAATGATGCCTCACCGGTTCAATTCTCAGTAGTTTTATTTTTCTTTGAAGTTGTTGCTTCCCAACTGAATTTGGATTTCGGTCCAAACCGAAAATCGTTTTGAGCATAATTAATTCAATTCGGTTTTGACCAAAGAAAATTGACAACCAAGGAAACCAAACTCGTCGATCTGATGCCAGGTATTGTTTTGTTTAGAAGACCAATTAGTGGTCCTTTTATCAATGATCAAGAAAATGAGAAATTATGAAAAGGCATAAAGCTCTAGTGGGCAGATTGTAATGATTCGACTGACTCAAGGCCCATAACACTTAGTTTCTCGTTTCTTGTGTCATAAATAGAGGTGAAAGAAACTGGACTTGAAAAGAAAAACCCATAAATGGCTTTTTTATACATGAGTTTTTACTACATGTACCAATACCTTACCTTACTCGTAGGGTATGGATAAAGTATGCATTAATTCAGTATTAAAACCCGTATCTAAAACTGTACCCAATTTGTACCCGATAATACCCAAAAACTGGAAACGGTTCCATACTTAGAACTGGGTTTTTCCAATTTCCGATCTATACCCGAAATTACCTTAAAAATACCAGAAAAATACTTCAAATAAGTGCAACCCTTCAAAACCGAATCTATATCCGAAAAATATCTAATAAAAAACTGAATATAGGGTTTTTTTCAATACACAGAAATAGGGTATTCAAATACCCGGTTTTAGAATACCCTGTTATATACCTGTCTGGAACCCAGTACATAGGGTATGATTTTTAGAGACAATACCCAGACCCAAACTCGATCCGAGTACTGTCAATACCCGATTTTCTAATATCCGATCATACCCGAGCTTGGTTCTATCCGAGAACCATATATTATAAAAACTGGTTTATGCACCTCTACTTGTGAAGAATATGCACGTAAATAATTATGTTTGACCATTGTTTTTTTTTTCTGTTTACTATTATTATTATTATTATTCTTATTATTATATGCTTTTTTTTTTTTTGTAAAAATTGGTTAACCATAGTATTTAAAGCTTTTAATGGTTTGAATTATTACAGTGCAATTAAAGGGACGGTGCTACGTTAAACGTGATCGGGTAATTCATTCGAGCACTTCAAGAACACCACCTTTGGTTTAATAAAGTCATCTACTGAAATAAATTTGGGTAGAAGTACCTGAATGTGAAAGTTGAAAAAACATTTATTTGTATGAAAAAATGATTCTGGTAGTTTCAGAACATCGCCTCTTTTGAATTATGTAATTTTGTTGAATGAATATCTCGAACACAAGAATTTTTTGTGAGGCTTAGAAATTTTTCTGATCAGTTGTGTAATGCTAAATATAAAAAATTTCAACCCAAGTCGGATGTCATCACAAAGACTTTAGTTCTGGTTGTCAGAATATTTCGATTCAAATCAGGACACATAATTTAATTCTAGATAACATTTTCTACTTGTTAATCTTTGAGACCCTAGAAAATAAATAATAAAAATAAAACTCCCGGCTTATAAGTATAAAATTTTATAAATTAGATCCACGTTAGGGTGAAGGAAGATGGTGGAGATTTAAAGTTCATGGACTAAGTTAATTAGAATTAGAAGTTGTTTATAATTAGAGTTAGAAATTGTTTAGATTTTCTAATTCAAGTTTCATGTAGCCTATAAATAATTAGATATTATTATAATTATTAGAATTAGAGTTTGCCTTACTTTCTAAGTTTCATCACTTCATGTAGCCTATAAATATGGGCATAGTTTATTTGTATTCAATATTCCGTTCTTGTTCATTATTAATAAAAAGAGTCGCATAAGGTTTCTGCAAATCGTGTTCATGTTTTTTGATTCACTTGATCAAATAAGTTCAACATGCCCCACCCTTTAACCGCCGCTTCGGGGAGCACCTCGTATTCAAGCGCCTGATCACGTCTCTTGCGTGATTTTTTAAACCAAGGGGGCCGGTGTCTGTGTCGGTGTCAATATTTCGGTCGGGATTAGTTTGTATATATGCCATTACATGCATTCTCCTTGGATGATAACACACCCATATATTTAATACACAAAAGATTACATGGAACACAAAACACACGAGATATATATATATATATATATATATATAATATATATAGGAGAAGTATAGTTTGAAAACCCTCTTGAGTTGATAAAACCCGTGAAAACCCTATGTAACATTGTTTTTTTTGTTACATGTAATATGTTGTTACATTTAATATAAAACATCGAAAACATAAAAAAAATGTTTTGCTATTTTTTTTTACATTTTTTTAGTAATTTTTATATATGTTTTCAGGAGAGAGAAAATGTAAATAAACTTTTACATTTTTTTATTAACATTAATTGTGGAACACAAGATTTAATCTTTAATTAAAAACATGTGATTGAGAATGAGTTTCTAAAGTTTTCACAACTCAAGTGAGTTTTCATTCTAACATAATCCTCTCTCTCTCTCTATATATATATATATAGTTGCATCAGGAGTCTTCGAAATCCTGTATAATATTCCAAGAGACCCCATTATTATTTATCATACACGTAGAGATCTCATTACACAACTTGTAATCCCTTTGATAGGTTAACACACCGGGTTTATGTTCACCCTAAACTCTTTTATATTAGACTTACTTGGAGAACAACCTATTAAACAATTTAAACTTAATCCAACCAATAAACTTAACCAAGAAATACAAACGAACTTTATTATTCTTGGGCTCGTTTATTTCCTCCTTGAAATCAGGATTAACCAATGCAGGCATTCTTCCTTGATGAACCTTGTCTACTTCTGAGGATTGAAAATAAAAGTTGTAGGAATTGATGCCGGTGTAAACTCCATCATCTTTGATAGCGGTAACTCTTTCACCATTCGTAAGAAGATCATGTTGCGTGTAGGAGAAAGGCACATCACAAGCAGCCTTGGTACACATGAGCGTTACCTTCATTTTAGTTAAAGGTGGCACCACAACCGCATAACTCGATTCTCTCTTTTTCTCCGTTGTATTGGCCTTTCCCCATTCATACTTGTAGCCAAATTCAGTTGACATTTCGACCCCATTCTCAACGATTAATGGAACTGAACTAACTTCAAATTTTATAGATACACCAAAAGTCATTGACACGCTGTTAGTCCATGTAGCGGTCTTGGAATCAGATATGGAATACGTGAGGGTGACTGTGGTTTCTTTGTCGGGGCTGTCATTTGTTGCGAAAGCATGGGATACTTCTTGGATTTCCTCTTGATAAATCCTGGAGTCTGAGAGGCGGTATCTTACATTTGAGATATCTCTTTGCAGGGCGCGCTCTTCAACTATTAGCCTTGTTTGTCTTGATATAGTTGGATAGTGCGCATTTAAACAGTTTGTTTTCCCCTCAGTTGTGAGTGCACCACAGAAGTAGTTATTACCCAAATTGCGAAGAGCAATAACGTTGTTGCTTAATTTGACAAATGAAAACAAGGTGTCATCAGAATGGTTGTAATCTTCCGCGTCCGCCCATATCCAGTTTGGGCTGCGCCTCCAAAACTTTCCGTAATACAAGCTCTTTATACGGTAGTTTCCATTAGCAGTGGGGAAGACTTGATGGGCCACCCGTGGATCGCCAATGTCGAATCCAGGCTCGAACCTATGATAGTTATAGTATCTGTCACAAACACGGGAGCAAAGGTAATTGCCACCTAAGTCTTCGGATTTGAATGAGACTTGGGAAGGAAGTATCACGAGTGTTTCCCAATCAACTGCAGGGAAAATGTCTCCCTCATTCGACAACATCAAACCACCTAAATTGCCATTCTTGTTCACTACATACCCGTGGATGCTTGAGAACTTAAAACCTGAGGTTCCTGATGAATTAGTAGAATGCTTAACAACGAACAAGGTGCCCCCATTTGGTTTGTCGGCGGACGCACAAATCCAAGAGTTCCCTTCGCTTTGATGCACTACCCAGTACTTATTATTATAGCAAGATCTTATGTGCACTCGTTCGCCCCATTTTGAATGCTCTATTGCAAACTTTACGCGAGGACTCAAAATTTGACTTTCATCGCATTTTAAGAATCCCGATGGCTGGTTTGCTAGGGGATCTTCTATCGGGCATAGATATGGACCTCCAGAGGGGGCTTGCAGCACAAAAAACCTTGGGAGTGATGTCATGGCCATGGTTGTGGTAAGGTAAACTCAAATCTTCTTTTTTGTTACCTAACACAACTTATTTATATTACCATTAAACACTGAAAGTCGATATGTGAGAGCATTTCATTGTTCATCATAATACATATTTTGAACCCTTATGTACATAAGAAAACGGAGCATCGAAGGTGCCACTTCTTGTTTACATACGATGAATAGTTGCCATTTTTAATTAATCAAAGTTGAGATTATTAAAATCCATTTTACTTATACTAGATATAGCTTTTTACCCATTTTATTTTTTTAATAATGTACTTTTTCAATGATAACTTTCATTCAGTAACTTTTTTAAACAAACTGCAAATTTTTAACTGATTTGCAGCTTGTTTAATTTTTTACTTAATATTTCACTGTAAATTTTGTTAAAAATAGAGTTGTATTCAAAATAGGTGTTTTTTAAGTTTCAAAAGTTATATTGAGCGCACGTAACGTACTAGATCCGTGACGAATATATATATAACAAATACCTACGGAAGAACATTGGTATCATTATCGTTATTATTGGAACTTGTGTTGATATTCATTTTTATGGTTTCTGATCGAGTTAACATATTTTGTTTCTTTTCAAATATGTCTAACACAATTTTGAATATATTTATTTTTATGTACGTTTCGATATAAAATAAATGGATGAAAATAATAATAAAGAAAACTAGTTTACTTTTCTTTTTTTTTTCTTTCATAGTTCTTACCATAATCTAAAAAAACTAACTAATAAAATAATTTGGCTCAATGATATTCCTAAGTACGAATACAAATGGTTACCTAAACAAGTATTCTGTAGAAGAAAATGAATGAGATCGAGGGAAGCTTCTATGGCTGTTGGTGGTGGTTGCGCGGTGGCTTGTGATGGTTCCCAGGGCCTAAAAACCGAGCCGTGAGGCAACTTTAATATGGGATTACGGGTACGTTTTGATGCTGTGCTCGATTCTTACGTTATGAATCCCAGGATTCAAAGTTAATTAAGGTGTGAGAAAGGAATGCATGTTATTATTTCTCTTTTTT
>NW_027498643.1:0-127305 GCF_021521415.1 Bidens hawaiensis
CGGCCGGATTAGTTTGAGGAATACCCGAAAACTTACCTGGAGGCCTTTCTTCTAAACGACGAACAATATCACTAACAGTCCGGACCAAAAACCCTACCACTTCTTCTGTGTAGCTTGGTCTCTCTCCAGGATTTGCTTCATCATCTCTTCCAAACGTCCAATTCCACCGTTCGAATCCTGTTGATTCGTCACCGGGCACTCCAATGTACCATTCCCACCTCTACAAAACTCACACCTGTCCACCTTTGCCTTCAGCTCCTTAACCTCTTTAGTTAGTGATTCCAAAGCAGCTGTCACACTAGTATCCAGATTAACCTGGTGTACACCTCGAGCGGATGAGAATGTACTGCTAACGGGAGTGGAATTCCCGCGATGTGGCACTTTGGCAAGGTCCGATTGAGCGAAGCTCTAAAACATCTCATTTCATTCGGCGACATTTTTTCTAGCCAGTAGACTTCCTCCCGCGGCTGTGTCAAACCGAACTTGGGTTTTGTAGTTCAACCCATTGTAAAATTTCTCCACGAGAGCCCATGGTGCAATGGTGTGAGGCCATTCTGTGAGCATCGAGACAGCAAGCTCTGGAAACGCTCCCAAGCATGACAATATTGCTCCCCCGGCTCCATATGAAACGAGTGAATCTGATCGCAAAGAATAGCAGCTTTAGCAGGTGGGAAGTATCTCTTGATAAATGCCGAATGTAGTGCTTCCCAAGTGGTGAACGTGCCAGGTGGCTGCGTGTCAAGCCAAGTAGCTGCTTTACCTGCAAGTGAAAATGGAAATAAATGTAAGAAAATAGCATCTTCGGTAGTACCTTGTAAATTAAAAGTTTTAAGAATGCGGTAAAGTGGGTTAAAGTAATGGATTAATTAACCATTACTTCTGTTCTTGATCGTCTTCTAATTTGATTATAAAGTTCTGCGGCATCATGTTCTTGATCGTCTTCTAGCCGTCTAGAAATGGGTATAATTAACCCGTGTATAATCACCATTAAAGGTAATGGATTACATAGTTCTGCTCGTATTGATGTAAATTTCAAAAGCCCTATCGTTGATCGAACGATCAATGAACAGATTAAGCATTTGATATTCTAGGGTTCTTGAGTAAGATCTGGGCTTTTTGTCTGAAAGTTTTAAAGATTTCGTTTTGTGTTATAACTATTTAGCACCCTAGCCCAGATGGCTAGGGTGGTTTATGTTAAGGCTTGAGACGGCTAGGGACGCAGGTTCAATTCCCCCAGCCCGTCTTTTTAGTGTTTTTTTTATATTATCATTTTTAATCACTTTTAATAAATAATATTCAATAGATAATCAATATTTTATTAAAACCGACATAATATCTCGTTGTCATCCCGAACTTTGATTATAACCATGAATATATGCATATATTTATATTTATGTATATATGCATATGTATATGTATATATTAGTTATTAAAAATTTGATAAAGGTTTTTATTTATAAAGGTTTTGTTTATTTAAAATACATAACAAAATACATATGTATATATTTTTTAATACCATATTATTTTACATAATTGTTTGACAAGTATTTTATAAACCAAATGTACTTTTTTTATAAATATTTATATATACTATTTATTACAACTTTCACTAAAAGTAAAACCTGTAAATAAGAATCATTTATAAATGATTCTTTTTATATAAATTAATATATTATTTGATAAGTAATCATTATTTATAAACTTTATATAAATTATAATTTTGCGAACACCCGTTTAGACTCGAATCTCTTTATATAAGTTATAAACATTTATTTGCTTAATCAGTTTACAAATACGAGTTTAGATGACTAAAAAGAATATAATAGCAACTTAATAGTTTTATAATTATCGAACTCGCTTATACGATCTAGTTCTTTAACTTAACGTATCTTCGGATTCTTTTTCCTTGTTAGGCTTTGTCGTCAACGCGCGTGACCCACTTTCGTTATTTTTAGTGTTATCCATTCACTTTTGCTTGTCTATCGAGGTGAGTAATCACTCCCCCGTTTTACTTGTTTTCAAATGTTTTGGGGACACTTACGTACCATTTATCAAATTATTTAACTTATTGTTTCTCAAATGCAAATTGTGATCTCTATGTGGTGTATCAATTGAATGACTACTTGTTACTTGATATTTGCTTACTTGCTTACTTGAATCGCATTCGGAGAGGTCCAACATAATCTCATTATAGTATGATCATACGACCGTCGTAGTGGCCGGAGCACGATCGTATTGGCAATGGTTTCACCGACACTCATTACTTGCTTATCGATTTCATTGTTTATACTCACAGATAACAGTTTTGCTTATGTTTATTCTATTATTTATATCATTATATATTACCATTTTTGTTTGTGTCAAAACTGATGATCTACTCACTCAACATGTGTTGTTGACAAATATATATTTTGTACGCATTTGCAGGTTGTAGATTTGGATTGCTTATCGAACTGAAGCTCACGTAGAGATGATTTTAGGATAATAAACATATACAAGAATAGTTGGTTTTGTATTTGAAATTTCCTTTATTTTTGTTATATTTAAATGTTGTTTTATAATAAATAAATAAATTAATTAGATATTGTCGCTTTATAATTTCATAATAGTAACCTTGTGAGCTGTGACAATCAGCTCACGCCCCGACATTTCCGCCGTAGGTTTGGGGTGTGACAGATTGGTATCAGAGCCGAAGGTTTAAGATAGGCCGTTAGTGGTGGCTTAGTAACATGCTTAGGAACCCCATACGTGCTTATTTGTTTACCTGATGTGTTCTATTTGATTGTTTACAGCTTACGTAATTACTTGCTAGATTAAGTACTTATTTAATTGTTTATTTTATTTGTCATGCACACACACAGCTCCGAAGCTATGCTTCACTCTCATATTATTTTATTACTCCGAGAATGTGTCTCATTATCAAAGTATTTCTATAACTCCAACACAATACCTCATTCCCAAGATATATATTTACATTTAAATTTTTGTTGATTGCCTTCATTGACGGGAATTTCTTTTAGGATTCCTAAGTTTTGTTTTTACCTTTTAAGCGTTTAACGTAATCAGTTAACGATTACAAATTTCCATTGTGTTTTATTGTTATTATTTTATTCCTTTTAAATGTCTAGTCGAGTGAATAATCCATGGGACGCCATGAACACGCCAACTATTCATTTTCACAATTATTATATTTACGATATTTGGTTGGAGAATTATCACGCGTGGTGATACATCGATAAACTTACGTTATTTATTATTATTTGTTTATGTATTTTATTTTATTTGAAACAAGTTATCAATTGACTTAATTACTTAATTGAAACTTTCGTTACTTGTTTAGTTGTTTGTACGTTTGATTTCATTCGAAACAACCTATTATATGATTTAGTTACTCAATTACTTAATTATTCAATTACATTGGATCAAGAGTTATTGATTCAATTCATTCACATCCACAAATATTTTTATCCTCATGATGCATATTATAACATCATTTTCTAATCAGTTATCTCGCACTTATATTATCACATTCACAAATTATCAAGAACAATTAATAACTATGTTCTCATACGCACATTATAACATCATTAAACTATCAAATATAATAAAAGTATTATTAAATACCTTAATATTTAAACAATATCCCTCATGTTCACGATTATCACGTTATCAATTAACGAACTTATCACAAGTAACTCAATACCCCCAATAACAATCAATTACATCTCAGTTATCACACTCAAATTTTAAGTATTAACATTTTAATTTGTAATGCTTCGATAAAATCTCATATCAAATCACCTCATTGATTATATCATCTACCTAAAAAATTGTCGTATAGATTATCTCATTTAAATTCTGACTTATCCTTAAGTCATGATTAACGCTAGCACAACTTATGTCAAATTTCATTTTATTTTCCTTAAAGAGATTTACACAACTTATTATTTATACTCATTTAATCTCAATTTACATAATTATAGAATGATTTCTACATCACAATATAGATCATATATTCTCTACACTCGCTTTATGACCATAAGTACAGTCAAAGAGATAGCTCCTACAATCTCTAGGGCATAAATTCTAACTCAAAACACTAATACAATCCATTTAATCTTGTCCACTAATTTCTTTTAGATAAATTTCGATTCGTTTACCCTTACTCACCCTCATAACAACGATAATAGCAAGCGCAAGCTTAATAATCAAGTTTAGGTTACTAAGTAAAACAATTATCAATCTCAACGAAATCATAGTGTCCTAACAAGAAACCTTACACCGGAATACGCTCGTTATGTCTTATTCGCGACTTTCGTCATCCGACTCAATCCTTGTGTCATTCTTACACTAGCTATAACCATTATGGTTATCCCGTTAACACTTGTCGTACACTGCCTACAACACGAGACATTCCACAACGGTCTATGTCGTCGACTTAGCTTCATACACCTGCTACACGTGCCTTCTACAATTATGGAGACCCTAATCACCTACGCAACGCATTGCTCTTTACTCACTCACGCCGAGATTAAATTATACCGGCACCGTACCATACTACCTATGCTCATTTAGCTTAAACCTACCAACCCTATGCCTATCAGCCTTTCTTCACGTAGCAAGGTCGTTCTCGCTTATTAGATTCTAAACCCGAAAGACTTAATTTCATCCAGCCTACCTTAGTCAAACCTCGTTTTCACAAACCTATTCGAGGTGCGTCAAATCATAAAATCCCAATTATTTAAGCTTTCATAAACTCAATTAACAAAGGTGTTTTGAATCAAACTAATCGTAGTTAAGTTTTCACTCAAAATATTTTTATCGTCGTCATCATTTTTATCTAAACGTATTTTATATTCAATTATACCTTAAATGATTATTTGTCTAAATTAGTTATTTTGGAACAAACCCAACTTGGAAAATCCATCATTTTAAGTATCTTTTCGCACACAATGAAAATTATCTTCCCAAAGATCAATATCGTTGGTTGTCGTACTTATCTGGTTTTTATTTAATCAAAAAAAATCTTAGGAGTTGATTCGTTAACATTATGTCAATTAATCAAAATATTTAGATTCTCATAAACTGAAATAATTCTTCAATTTTAAAAGACAAAATTTTAACAGTCAGTTATTAGTCGATCATATTATTTAAATTGTCTTTTCTCATTTATTTTGTTATTTCAAATTATTGAAAGCGTGTCAATTTCTACCCTCAACCTCGATTATTAATATCTTTGGTACATCATATATTTATTGATGTTACACAATTTATCTTTCATCTTATAAATTTTCGGCGTTGAAATATAACTGTTGTAGTTTTGTTATTAATTGAATTATTCATCATTTAACCAAAATTATCTCCACCATGGAAATTTTCTCTCTCAATATTTAATTTAATTTTCATTACTAAAAGGAATTTTTCATTAAATTTCCATGACCACTCGTTTCAGTTATTGACATTTTCACGATTTTTGTTGAAAACCTGCGGGGTTCGTGGATATTTCAACTCTTTACTTAAAATTTTAATACACTGAGAATTTAAAATATTTTGATGATTTCTTTAGTTGTTATTGGAATAGTCATTGTGGTTCATGCACATCCAGCTCCGCATTTTCTTCTATTTAATTATATTATTTCTCAACTCATCTCTATTTTCCATTATTACTTTAATATTCATTATTTTATTTACCTTTCATGATAAACTATGAATATTGCAACTTCTTTATTTTAATTTAAACGATTCTATGAAGATAGGAAAAATCCCTTGTAATCTGGGGATATTATAATGACCCACTTTATGCGATATCTATTTTTTTGAAAAATGTAATTGGAATAGGACTATCTCGGTGATTCGTGAATATCTGCTTCTCAATTTCATCTACGGTTTGCTTGTACACATAAATTTTTGCATTAATATCTTTGCATACTCAATTACTACTACCAGTACTTTAATATTTTAATTTACCTTATCTTAAATACACAATTGCGATATTTCAGTGTTGTATAGAGTTCTCTTTAAATTTCATGAGTTTCTCATTTTAATTAAACTGAATCTCTCAAAGTCTTCGTTTAATCTTGTACAAATTTGTACTCACGGTCTTATGAATTCTACCTCGAATGTTGTAATATTTAAAAAAAATAAAAAATAAAAAATTCACAGGTTATTATTCGTCTACAATTATCAGTTAATTCATTCATAAACTTTTGTTATTGTTATCCTTGCAATCATATAATTTTTAGTAAGTTCACGTAAATTTGTTAGTTGGCTCGTATCCCCCACTCTCTTTAAGCTACTCAAGGACCCCGGAGACCTTTTGCCATTTTCTTTATCTACCTTAACCTATCTCGTATTTTCTTAATTACGTTTTGTAACGCCACTTTATGACCTTGAATTATTTTCCCATTTGAACTATTTACCTTCTATCTAATAAATAAAGTTTCTATTGTTTAAATAGATTGTTTATTGAAGCCTACTTCTATCTTATTTCGTTACCTTCAGTAACCTTAACTATTTATAAGCTAATTCTTCTTCAACTTAAAATAGTTATTCTTTTGCGACATATTGGAAAAAAAATCCTTGCTTATTGCAACTTTTGAAATTGTTTTATACATTGGTATTTTTTTTTAGTATTAAAAACTCCTTAAAACCCTTGTCTCTTATAATCATGTTCTTTAAACGTTTTGTAAATCCACACGATGGGACGAACCATGTGGACCATCCGACGATCTAAATAATTATGGTCCGGAACATAATTATCGAAGTCCTCGCATGGAAATCATGATGCGTAAGATTGTGTGTCATAATATGGAATCTAAAGTAGTTGGGATATCAGTACAAATGTAGAGATGATAAGGACATGGTGGATACGCCGCTGGTACATCCTATATATAAGTGTCTTTATCGAATTTGCATTAGGAGCGTTAATTTAACTATTCAAATTTCTGTATTATGATTAATTTTAAATCATATGTATTTTTTAATGGTGTTGTTATAGTATTTTTTAAATTTCGGGACGAAATTCCCAAAAGTAGGGAAGACTGTAACAACACGGACTTTTCGAACTAATATTCATTAATCATAACCAGACCCACTTTTATGTTCGAGAAATTTTATCGAGAAAATATCACGTTTATCGAGTAGATTTATTTATTAATATATTATTGTTTAATTAATTATATAATATATTATTATAGCTTTCATGTTTTGGCAAAAGGGACCCAAACTAAAACTCTTTCCTCTAGATGTCTCCACCATCTTATTATAAGGACCCATATGCAATTTATGTTTTATTATAACCAAACCCTTATGTCTGACCCGTTTACCCATGACCCATCTCGCAAACCCAACCTATTTTGGCTAACTTGGAGTCGTAAACATGAAAATTAGTCAATGCTTATTGTTATACATTCTATAATTGATCATACCGACACTTTAATTTTGTTAAACGAATCAAAGGATCTGTATTTCTTAATATATCCTAGCCGACACGCGTTGTTCGTCAATTCATATCATAACGTGACTCATAATACAATTAAACAGAGACACTCGATCCCTACCCTAGCGCGAACAAATCCCTAAGTCTAATTTGATTATAAAGTTCTGCGGCATCATGTTCTTGATCGTCTTCTAGCTGTCTAGAAATGGGTATAATTAACCCGTGTATAATCACCATTAAAGGTAATGGATTACATAGTTCTGCTCGTATTGATGTAAATTTCAAAAGCCCTATCATTGATCGAACGATCAATGAACAGATTAAGCATTTGATATTGTAGGGTTCTTGAGTAAGATCTGGGCTTTTTGTCTGAAAGTTTTAAAGATTTCGTTTTGTGTTATAACTATCCAGCACGCTAGGGTGCTTTATGTTAAGGCTTGAGACGGTTGGGGACGCAGGTTCGATTCCCCAAGCCCGTATTTTAGTGTTTTTTTTATATTATCACTTTTAATCACTTTTAATAAATAATAATCAATAGATAATCAATATTTTATTAAAACCGACATAATAACTCGTTGTCATCCCGATTTGATTATAACCATGAATATATGCATATATTTATTTTTATGTATATATATGCATATGTATATGTATATATTAGTTACTAAAAATTTGATAAAGGTTTTTATTTATAAAGGTTTTGTTTATTTAAAATACATAACAAAATACATATGTATATATTTTTTTATACCATGTTATTTAACATAATTATTTGACAAGTATTTTATAAACCAAATGTACTTTTTTTATAAATATTTATATATACTATTTATTACAACTTTAACTAAAAGTAAAACCTGTAAATAAGAATCATTTATAAATTTGATAAGTAATCATTATTTATAAACTATATATAAATTATAATTTTACGAACACCCGTTCAAACTCGAATCTCTTTATATAAGTTATCAACATTTATTTGCTTAATCAGTTTACAAATACGAGTTTAGATGACTAAAAAGAATATAATAGCAACTTAATAGTTTTATAATTATCGAACTCGCTTATACGATCTAGTTCTTTAACTTAGCGTATCTTCGGATTCTTTTTCCTTGTTAGGCTTTGTCGTCAACGCGCGTGACCCGCTTTCGTTATTTTTAGTGTTATCCATTCACTTTTGCTCGTTTATCGAGGTGAGTAATCACTCCTCTATTTTACTTGTTTTCAACTGTTTTGGGGACACTTGCGTACCATTTATCAAATGACAACTTCAAAATAGCATAATTTAAGTTAATTACAAATTCATTCATTATGCAATTCCAAATGACAACTTCAAAATATTTTACTTGTTTTCAACTGTTTTGGGGACACTTGCGTACCATTTATCAAATGACAACTTCAAAATAGCATAATTCAAGTTAATAACAAATTCATTCATTATGCAATTCCAAAGGCATAAATTGAACAAATTTCTACAAACTTCAAAACATAAGTTATGCATAGATTGAATGAATTGCATATTATGCATGAACACGAAACCAATTTCCCGGGAAAACATCAACTAATTTACCCCTTTGGCCGAATTAGTGTAAAAAATGCATGGGAACATAAATTACCTAATTGAAATATTGGTACAAACGACTTAATTGAACAAAAGGTCTACACTAACCAAACAATTCTAATTCAATAGTGTCCTAACTCAACGGTGTTCAGCATGAGCAGGCCTTAATTATAACATACTTTTTTTTTACAAACAGTGACATTACAAGGGCAATAAAAAGTCAATCAGAACCTAAGATCCTGTAAACGGTTAAGCAAAAAGGCAAGCAACGTACCGCAGGCGATTGAGCCCCTTCAGATATCATGTGCAAATGGTGGAGCAGCACAAATCAGAAACGGTTAACGTCAAAACCCGAACAACTGAAAACCGAGTAGGTACCTAGTTACCGACAGAAGATTCAGCATCCTTTTAATTGGGAATTAGGGTTATTGTATGATTAATACCTTTGAATCGATTTATGATTGACAATCACAAAGGGAATGAAGACTGATTGAGTAGACGAACAATGATTGCAAGAAGGCCTTGGATGATGGAAGATTGAACAATTGGAAGGGGGCGATGTTGAAGAAGGAGGTGGACAAGTATAACCCGTTTATTAAATGATTTAATCCATACCCGTGAAAATGGGTCAAACGCATAGGAAATGAAGCAATCTGGGTGGCTTAAAAAAAAGTGGAGCGACCACATCGCGACACGTAGGATTTTTGGGTTTTCGTTTATATCTATAATCTATAATATATAAACAAAACTTCAAAAATCTTACGTGGTCGCTCGCCCTTTTTTTGGAATCACCAGATTTGCTTGATTTTTAAATGGAGGTTTCCAATCCTTTTGACCCAAATTCACGGGTATGGGTCAAATCAAACCCAGATATTTCTTAAACGGGTTATAACATCTCATTAAATTAAAAATTAATCTCACCAAATATTTGATATAAAAATCCTATAAAGTAGGGATATACTAAAATTAATATCTGATTTATTTAAAAAAAAGATATATATATATATATATATATTATTTATAATTAAAAAACCAGTTTTATAGTAAAAAAAACGGGTCTTGGATCTCATCAAACGCATATAGCTTTTAAATCGGGTTATAACATCTTATTTATTTGTAAAACAATTTATCATCAAGTCATAAGTGTATTATTATCTTTCATACAATAAAAAATAAAAATTCAAAAAATAAGTAAATAATATAAATAAATAATATAACACAACCTCGTAATATAAAGGATAAAAACTAGTATATTATAGATAGATATAGATTATTATTATTATTATAAAGAAAAATAAAAATTGTCCACTTTAAATACAATTAAGTGTAAGTTGAAAGTTAAAATATTCATCACCAAAACATAAATGATAAAATTTTAAACATTGAAATAAAGATTATTATTTGTATTTTAAATTAAAAGGTCATGGCGATCGACGAGTCGACCAGACATAGCCTCGAAATGATATGTTTACATGTGAGGTTCTCTGTCGTTCTAAAAATGAGTAGAAAAGTCATAGATCAAATATTTTATGTACTCATTTATAATTGGATTTTGCTTTTAGATAGAATATTATTACTATAGTTTCTCTTTTATTTCAACCCGGATAATATACTATTCCTTGTCACGAACTTGTTAAATGGTGTCTTATCTTGAGCTACAATTATCATCTAACCCGGTTTAACAAGTAACTTGCTTAGGTGAGTAGGTGGCCGGTTATAAGACGCTTATATTATGATTTCTTAAATATTTGGTAGTTTGTGATATCTAATAACGCTAACATGGTATACTCTTCTAATAAAAGAAAATGTTGGATGACACGTGTCACTCTAATATCCACCCTCTTGAAAGTTTTCCCGCACCTTGTCATTCTTTTCTTTTTCTTTTTTGTTTTTTCATTAAAAACTATCGGATCTATTTTTGGCCCCCATTTGTGAAATTATCTTCTAAAACTTCGTTTTCTATTGAAACCCTAATCCCCTAACGGTACACTGTGTTCCCGAGTCTCATTTAAGGAGGGAGGGGAAGAAAGGGGAATTAGAATAGGAAAGAAATCTAGGGGAAGGAAAATGTGTTATTTTATTTCGTGTTTCCGAGTTTAATGAAAAGAAAATGAAAAGAAAGGAAATTAAACATATTAGGTGTTCCCGAGTTAGAAGGAAAAGAAAAGAAAATACAATTTTCAAATTATACTCTTTAAGTAAACTATAATAGGAAGTTAGATATGAGGGTAATTTAGTAATTGATAAGAATTAAAATATTTTCTCTCCTAATCTCTCCAATTTGAGAGGATGAATATATGCTCCTATTTTCCATCATTTCCCCACTTTTCCCATCCCCTCTCTTTCTAAAAAAATCTCTAGAACACGGTTATTTTATATTTTTCTCTCTTTTCCTTCACATCCCTTTGTTAAATGAGACTCAGGAACACAGTATACGTCTCCCTTGTTTATTAATCACCAAGCTCGAATTCTTTCAAATTTGGTTTAAACATGTATGAGTTGCTTTGCTAATCGATTATATCTGCCTATTACTCATCGATTTGATGTTATGTTTTTCTTGGGGGTTCCTATTAGTAATTGGATTCGATTTGATTCATTTAGTTATCCAATATTTCTTCCTTTGCTTTGTTTTTGTTTTTGATTCGATTGGATCATAAAACCAAATTTAACATAAAACAGAACTTCCATTCCTGTTGCACTAGGGTTAGGGAGTGTGAGATTTCATGTTATATTTGTTTTGAAATTTTACTTTTTAGTTTCATTGAGAAACCTAAATTCAACTATGTTGAACTATGTGCATGATTAAGTAATTCTTTGAAAACCATTGATCATTAACAAATGTAGTTATGTATAACAAATCCATATTCTTAGTAAGCATTATTAGGGGTAGTTTGTACTTGAATAATGAGCTAAAGCTTATTTAAATGATCTACATAAATCTTAAAAACATATATGGGTTTATTTAATTAAACTTTAGCTTTTTGGGAATATAATTATGGTTAGTTGTTTACATAAACTTTAGGTTTTTACACTCCAATTATGGATTTGTGAGTTGGAACAAAATGAGGTTGGCAGTACAACACTCCTTCAAAGGAGCGCTGCAATTACTCAACTGCAAGTATGCAATGAAAATGCATGAACTAAATAAACCTAACCGGATTGGGATCGATGCGGGTGCCAGAGCTGTCACCTTGATCAACGTTGGGCATCTTTGAAGTTACATTATCACTGCTTTTTATTTAATCTCTAAACTTCTGAACAAGTTTTTGTTGGAGGTCTAGTTTCTATATATAGCAGTTAATTCTCCCATACTAGACTGAAGCTCTTTAATCTTGAAATCTTTATCAGTGTTACTGGCTTTCGGTTCTTGAATGCGTACAGCTTTGACGACAGAGTCTTGTTCGAGTTCAAAGATTCGACGTTGAAGAGCTTGTACATTAATGGGAGCTTCTTATTTTGCACTTTGGAGTCAATTGACACTACTCCACCTGGTCCTCGCTGGTTGATCGAGCCGTTGTTCCAAAAATCTGTGATCATTTTCCTGCAGATGATAGGATTTTCTCGTAAGGCATGAGAAATTTTTCAAGTGTTGAGGCCAACTATCATAGACTTGAACTCCTTGTGTGCTGGAGGGGCATCAAACAAGTGTCCAGCTATATTATGAGTGTCAACGAACTTTAATGGAGCCTGATCAGCCATTACTGCACCAAACACGTCAAATTAGTAAATACAAACTTGACTACAGTTATATTTTAAAGCAAGTTAGTCAAATTTTAAAGCATAAGGGGCCAATGATGACAAGATCACATTAGGTGGACCATAAGAGAAAAATAATAATATTATAATAGATTTTGGTCCATCAATGAGTTCTCTATCTAGAAAGTGAGATTTCGGTCAAACACAATGGTTTTCGGTCAATCTCCAACGATCTCTAACAAGATTAACTGAGAACGTGAGTTCTCGGTCAAATTCAGGAGATCTCGGTCAACGAAAGTCAACCAAGAACTCTTTGCTTGGTTAACAGCTGGGGACAGAGAACCCTTTGTAATTCCTCTTGGAATATGTGTCGTCTTCTCCGAGAACGCCGAAAACCCCATTAAACCTGCAACAATACCCTTGAATCCATGGTAATTTACCCTAACACTCTCCAATCGAAATCTCAAACAACAATTTAACAAATCATGATCCCACATTCATCTATCAAACCATCCATTAATCCATGAGAACACTAAACAATCATCTGTAAGTCCTTAGGTCTCACAATAACAATTAGTTTAAAGACCCTGTTCATTAACTGTGAATCAATCAAATGAACACCAAAAGATAATTAGTGTGGTTAGTTTAGTTTTCGGCTAGATGGCTTGAGAGAGAGAGAAATAGGTTTTGAATTTTGAAAGCAATGAGAGTAATAATTGAGGCTCAATGGTTATTTATACTCCAACCAACATGGGCCGAGTACCCATAGATAGGCCCAACCCGAAGATTTAGCCCAAAAATCATGTTACCAAATAAGACAACATACCAGCATAAAGGCCAAATCAGCCCAAATCAGTTTAAACACATTTAAAAACAGCCCAGTTAAATCATGAGTTTCGAGGAGAGTAGTTTCGAGATAAAACAAAAAGAACAAAAATATAACACGAAATGCCAATCTTTTCTGATTTTGTATATACGGGATCAAATTTCAGTTTTTATGAAAACGCTGCCTTTTGTGAAAAGATCCGAACATGGAATCATATTGTTTAAGGTGCTGTCACAAAGATTCATGTTCAGCGTTATTATGACATAAACAAGCAGGTTGATAGAAGGTATAACAAACTTAGCATGATTTTAATGCGTCAGTGATATGAATTATGTTCAGTTCGGCATAAAGCTTAGATGGACATCACTCATGGACCTGTGATGCCTCCTATCTCTTCTCAAAGCGTATTCGGCTTTCCCCAAATCACCCCAATTTGACTTCAACCCCCTAGTTCTTGATCAAAAATTTTAGGAAGTAATAAACTTTTTCTTGCATCGTCAGAGGGACTAGCCTGATTATGCATGAACCTTTTCATGTATGAATTATGAGGCATATGGGGCATATTCCTCCGATAAAATCCATAATAGGGAACATATGGACGGTGTGGACAATTTCTGGCTATATGACCAGGAGTGCCACAATTAAAACAAGTGTGGCATTTTACGTAGAAATCGTTTTGGGCAACTCCTTGTCTGGACTGGTTGTGTGGAGACGTGAAGTCGAAGACTCACTCAAAAATAAACCGATGACAACTAATTAGATAGCGGTGAGGGGTATCGAACACAGGGAGTTTGTGGAAAATGCTTTACTAAGTAGCTATGTAATTAAACTATATTAAACTAAAAGCTGGAAAATAAATTCAAGTATTTGGTTGGTTGATTTGATTAACAAAAATAGCTAAAACAATTAAATGAGTTTTAAACAATATGAAGAAGTATGCCTTCCCTCGGTTTCAGGTTTCTACAAGAGTCAACATGAATGTTTAACTGAGACAAACAATAAGTATATAGTTCCTGATTATGCAACAATTGTGATAATTGAGTAATAAGTACTTGGATTATAAATGCAAGGTAATCACTCAATTATCAATTAGATTATCTAATCCCGAGTCCCTCCCGATTAATCTAGATTACATACAAAACCAAGAATTGACGGCTTAGAATACGAACTCAATAAACTAACAAATTAACAATCAATTCATAACACCATAATAATGAAATCAATAAGATTAAACTATTATCTCTGAAATTCATAAACATTCACTTAACAATCATAAAGAAACCTTACAATCTGAGGGAAAACATAAATAGAATTAGCCACGCGTCGTTTGATTCATCACCATATCAATTAGGTTGTAGGAATGAATCACAAACATTAAACTAATAATCACCAACACCACAATATTGTTCTTGGCTCCAAAAATTGTCTCTAGGGTCTTTTGCAATGAAAAGATATGATAATGATATGAAAGGCCGTCCAAAATTATAAGTTATAATGGCAGTTACAATTTCTGCGTCGTGTCCACCGTAAGCTACGTTGGCCACCGTAGCTTACGGTGGCTTCCAAATGCTCTACGGTAGGTTTAAACTGTCATACGGTGGTGGTTTTCTTCAGATACCACCGTCGCTTACGGTGGGTACCGTAAGCTACGGTGGCCTTTAACATGTCTTCCTTCTTTTCTTCATAACTTCTTGGTTCCAAGACCGTTTTCGTCACCGTTTCGCCCACGTTCTCGTAATTCAATCTTCTATCTTCTCATACCCGCCATTGTACGAGTAAACATAGTTATCTAATTCAACAAGATAAACCAACTAAACGCATGATTATTAACGAACTTAAACTACTTAAGGGTTGTCCCATGGACCACCCGTCACATTCCTACACTTACATGTTGCTTGCCCTCAAGCAACATCTCAACACAAACTCTTTATTATTTTCAACTTGTAACCACCAATCTTACCACAAATCCGGTTCAGTTAAGATCCCAAGTCATAACCTATTCCCTTATTTTTATTGGTTGCACTAGTTCACTTGACGTTCCATTTAAACCAAAGATTTCTAACCAAACCTAACATATTTTTGGTTTTTACCTATACATAAAAAACATTTACACATTAACCTTTCCTTGTTGATCATCGCATACATTTCACATTTAATCAATTCTCCTCGCATACGCTTGTACAATCATCAAATCTCCACCTATGTAAATGCTTTTGACGTGAATACAAATTAAGAGGTCTTAAAACGGGTTGTAATGGGGCCAAGTGTAAGGGTATGGAAGGGAATATTGAAAGTAGCTCAAGCGATCTGATCCGACTTATTACAAACAATCTAAGTAAACATTAAAATAAACAACTATAAACATCACTAACTTCTCTTTTTCTTTTCTCTTTTTTTTTTCTCTTCTTTTTCTCTCTTTTTTTTTCACTCAATAAATAATACTTTAAACTATTCATACATAAACATTGCAACTCTAATACAAAGTTCTTTTTGTTTTTTTTTGTTTTTCGTTTTTTTTCAATGAACTAATATAATACTTGAACATTACATACCAACATGATAAACATAATTCTTCACAAATCTAACTGATAAATACTAAAACAATTACATAGAAACCTATTAAGTCGGATCGTTTCGCAATATAACACCGGGGTTGATTAAATAAAAGAATAGGCCCAATAAGGTTTTCTAAAGAAACCAACCCCCCGCCCCTCACATAACCATCCTCATATGTATAATGTATGAGGCCCCAACCCCCCAGTACCCACACTCTCGCTCATCCGGACGAGGCTTAACCTAAGTGCCTCAATCACTTTTGCACTCATGCCACGCTAAGATCTCGGAATGCACTAATTGTACAAGTTCTATCGGAGAATATCAACTTTTCCACCAACCAATACTTCCTCAATTCTCAAGTGTACATGAATATGTTATGCAAGTTATTACACCGAAAGCATGCTAACCTTGATTAGAAAACTACATAATCTCCTTTAAAAACCAACTAGGAACATGTTATTTAGGGAATTGTGACCATGAAAAGGGACCAAAACTTTACCCCGCTATCTTACCACTTTCCGATTCTTTTAAACACATTTTTAAAAAATTTTTTTCTATTTTTTTATTTTTTTAATATTTTCTGATTTTTTATTTTATTTTTTTTTAAAAAAAACAAACAAAATTTTCCTCATCCCCACACTTGGGATACATTGTCCCCAATGTACGGTTTTTGAGATACAAAAGAAACAAACTACTTCAAAAACACAACCCTCTTTTCAACACAACCCTTTAATACTTAATCAAAAGTATTTTGTCCACCACCCATCCACCCAAACAAATAAAAACACAAAAGATAACTTATGCAATAATATACAAAATGATGTTCACCTGGTAACACGAGATTCCATCAGAAGTGGGGCGGTCGGGCCGACCCGAAAATGGACGTTATCACATCGTTGAAGTCACCAAATACAAATGCATCTTGACCATCACCACCTTGCTCACCTCCTTGTTGTTGCGAGGTGCCTTGACTTGAACCTTGATTGGGATTCACCCACATGGAATGATGAAATGGTGGTGTAGGGTATGACACACTACCATCATACAGTGGAAAAGGGGTGTAATCCACATATGGCGGGCCGGCCACAACCGGCTGTCCCGCATGCCACGCTTAGGCATCCGTCGCTGACGATCATCAAGGTATTGGTTGTTCATGTCATTCTCAAAGGCATATGCATGGGTGCGGTTCCACTGCTCTTGACGATCATAATTCTGCTTTAATGCCCTTTCCATATTCGCACCCATGAAGGTTTGTTGATAAAAAATGGTTTGGGAATATTCGGGCCAATTCCTAAACGTGGGCGGTCTTTGTCTTTCTACCACCTCTTGCATCGTTTCTTGATAAGCCCAATTCGAATCATACAGCCTTTGTGCATAGTCAAATGCACTTCTCACATAACCTGATTGCATTCTCAATTGCCTTACATCTCCACTCGGTCCCACTTGATCCACATTCATATGAGTTACATTTGGATCATCATGATACGCCTCATCACCCCTCATCACATCTTCAATTTCCGGGTCATCCGCTTCACCCGCATTTAAAGGTCTTGCATCTTCCTTCAAGACTCTCCATCTCCTTCCGTCACTCTTCAACTTGTGGTGCCGTTCGGATTGTGAATACACCCAACCGGACCCCAAATGTGAAATGTCAAATGGCTTGAATTTCTTATAAGAACCCCTATCACCCACTCGAATAGCACCATATTTCTTTAACAATGCCGTTATTAATCGACAATGCGGTATGATCTTCCAGTCCACACTATTCTGGCTTATCCATACGTTACTCATTACCAAAAATCGATGTGAAATAAGTGGTGAGCCATGTAGCAACGTGTATAATATTGGAACTTCGGGATATGGTACCTCGATCCTATCACCCCGACACGGGATGACGTTATTGATGCTTATCGTTAACATCAATTTTGCTTCTATCTTCAAATTTTTTCGGTACAATTTCCCGGCGTATGTACCGGGCAAAAACAGATCATCCAACATTGTGTTCCACATCGGGTGCTTCTCGGGTGCCAAATACAAATCATCCCAGCTTGGAAACATATACCGGTTATGCGGTTACATTCAAATTTCGCCACCCGTCTCAAACTATCAAACGACATTTACATTTGAACACCATTCACAGTACCAATTAACTTGTCCTTTGATGGATGGTTACCTGCAACCCGTCGTAAGGTAGCCATCCATTCTTGTATTTCTGAATCGAACATGTTAGTTGACTCCTTGTCATAACATTTTAGAGCTGCTTCCCAACCCAACTCTTTGAATTTATTGGTAACCCCAAATGGACCAAAATCCTCTTCTCTAACTTCTTTCTCGCAAATAAACGCATCAGTTCGCTGCCTCAACGCGTTCATTTGATCATGGAAGAGCTCCGCTTGCCATTCTTGAGGTTGATCTGCCAAAGACCTTGACTACCAAATTGGCTTTTCCCCCATTTGATCTTCTACCTCTTCACTTTCCGGGTCCTCTGCTTGAAGAACTAGCCTTCTTCTTTTCGGTTGGTCAGCCGGGTTGCTTGAAGACCCAACCGGTTCCTTTCCTTTTCAACCCATTATGAACACAACAACAACAACAACAACAACAACAACAACAACAAAAGAGCAAGTTAATCACTTTTCAACCTTGAGCATCCCTATACTTTCTTAACATTATGATTGAAGATGTTACTTAGACATATTATTCAACTTTTCAAACAATTTCACAAAATTTTAACATTATGTCCCCTAAATGACCAAGAATATGCCCATAATTATGTTTTAAATCATACTAATCCTCTTCAACCATAACCCATTCAAACTCACTATTCATAATATTCAACCATTCAAGCAAGTGTGGGTGTAGCAACAATTATGAACAACTTACAATTTCCTTGCAATACACCATTAAGAATGAAAAAAGATTACATACCTTATTGTTGTATAAGATGAAGATGAACAAAGCTTCAAAATACACCAAAACCCAAAAAATTTCGGATTTGATTATCCAAAATCTACCACCAAAACGAGAGATTCACACAAATACAATGGTATAATTGAAACCCTTATGAAATTCTAGCCAATTTAGACCCAAAAATCGATTAATTTGGTTGAGAGATGAGAAAGTTAAGGTAGATTGAAGAGTTAGGGTTTTGAAGGTTTGGAGATGAAGAAGATGATGTTGGTGAAATATGTGGTGAAAGAGATGTGTGGTGTATGTTAAATGTGAAAGTATTTTTTTTTTTGTTTTTTTTATATTAACCCGGTTCCTGTCGCCCAGCTCCAGGGTCCACCGTAAGCTACGGTGGAAACCGTAGCCTACGGTGGCCTTGGTTCACAGAACTCTGCCGTAAGGCAATTTATAGCCAGCGTGGGTTTTTTTCACCCCATCGTAGCTTACGGTAGGTACCGTAGGCTATGGTGGCCCCTGTAGGTTTTTTTTTCAATATATATATATATATATATATTAAATCCTTCAAAAACCAACAATAATAAAAACTTACCAAAACCAAAAAATTACAAAATAAAATTCTCCTACCCCCTTTGAAAAATCAGAGTTGTCCCCAACACGGTAAAGAAATTTGTTAACATTTCCCGCACTTGAGTCAAACTTGCTTAAAGACGAGAACGGTAATTTTTAAAACCAAACTTAATAAAAACTTAATTAAACTAAACTAAAATATACAACATACCATAGCCTCTTAATTTGTTTCCTCATCCGGTGAGCTTAACAAGTAACTCACCCGGTCCACATCAAGCATATTGATGTCCTTTCCTTCCAAATAAGGTTTAAGTCTTTGACCGTTCACCACTTGTTTCGTTTGCTCTTGAACATCTTCTATCACTACATCACCAAATTGGCCCACTTTTGTGATGATATATGGACCCATCCACTTACTCTTTAGTTTACCCGGAAACAACTTCAACCTTAAATTGTACACCCACACCTTTTGACCTACTTCAATAATCCTTTTTCTCAACTTTGCATCATGGACTTTCTTTAGTTTATCTTTGTATACGAAAGCACATTCATACGCTTTATCCCGGATTTCCTCAATTTCGTTCAACTTCAACTTTCGCTATTCACCCACTTCCTTATAATCCGCATTCACATTCTTGATCGCCCAAAACGCCCTATGTGCCAACTCCATTGGTAAATGACAACCTTTCCCATAAACTAACCGATAAGGAGTTGTGCCAATAGGAGTTTTGTAGGCGATCCAACCCGCCCACAATGAATCATTTAACTTAAAAGACCAATCCTTCCTATCGACCCGCACCGTCTTTATCAAGATTTCTTTGATTTGGCGATTGGACACTTCAACTTGTCCACTTGTTTGTGGATGATAAGGAGTAGCAATTCGGTGATTCACATTGTACCTTTTTAAAAGCTTCCCAAAGTTGAAATTCTTGAAATGCGACCCACCATCACTAATAATAACCTGAGGGATACCAAACCGAGCAAAGATGTTTGATTGAACGAATTTTCAAACTACCGAATGGTCATTGGTTCTTGTTGCTACCGCTTCTACCCACTTAGACGCATAATCAACCGAAACCAAGATATATAAAACTCCATTCGAGTTTGGAAACGGGCCCATAAAGTCAATTCCCATACATCAAAAATCTCTAACACCAAAATCGGTTACAATGGCATTTCATCCCGTTTTAAGATACTACCCAACTCTTGGCAATTCAAGCAATGTCGAGCATATTCACTTGTATCTTTAAAAATCGTGGGCCAATAAAAACCACATTGGAGCACCCTGTAACCCATCTTTTGACCGCTAAAATGACCTCCACACGCCGATGCATGTGCATGAGTCAAAACCTTCCACACTTAGGAATCAAGAATGCACCTCCTTATTACTTGATCCGAACCAATCTTGAACAAGTCCGGTTCATCCCAAATATACTGTTTCACTTCGGGCATGAACCGTTGCCTTCTTTTCTTCACCCAATGACTTGGAATAGCCCCCGTGGCTAAATAATTCACAAAATGGGCATACCATGGTGTAGTTGATACGGCTAACAATTGTTCATCGAGAAACCGTTCGTTTATCTCCATCGGGTCATCGACACCCTCCAATGGAATCCGGGATAGATGATCCGCCACGACATTTTCACACCCTTTCTTATCCCGAACCTCTAAATTAAACTCTTGCAAAAGCAATACCCATCGAATTAACCGTGCTTTTGCATCCTTCTTCTCCATAAAATATCGAACCGCACTATGGTCCGAATAAACAATCACCTTATTCCCCAAATATACGAGCGAAACTTATCCAAAGCATACACCACCGCAATCAATTCTTTTTCGTTGGTTGTATACTTAAGTTGCGCTCCGTATAATGTTTTACTCGCATAATAAATGACCACCGGCTTTTTATCAATTCGTTGACCCAAAAACCGCTCCGATAGTAGTATCACTAGCATCGCACATAATCTCAAACGGCTATGACCAATCCGGTGGTTGTAAAATGGGAGCTTCCACCAACTGTTCCTTCAAAACATTAAACGCTTGCAAACACTTGTTAGTAAAATCAAAAGGGGCATCTTTTAACAATAAATTACATAAAGGTTTTGTGATTACACTAAAGCCTTTAATAAATCTTATATAAAAACCCGCATGCCCCAAAAATGACCTTACCCCTTTAAGGTTTTTAGGTGGAGGTAAAGATGATATTACCTGAACCTTTGCCTTATCCATTTCTATTCCCCTTTCTGAAATAACATGACCCAACACGATACCCTCTTGTACCATGAAGTGACTTTTCTCCCAACTTAGAACTAAATTTTTCTCAACACACCTTTTTAAAACTTTTTCTAATTCATTGAGACAAGTTTCATAAGTTGGACCAAAAATGGAAAAATCATCCATAAATACCTCAAGTGACTCCCCGACCATATCCGAAAAAATACTCATCATACAACGTTGGAATGTGGTCGGGGCATTACACAATCCGAATGGCATTCGCCGAAAAGCAAAAGTGCCATACGGACATGTGAAAGTGGTCTTGTGTTGGTCATCCGGGTGAATAGCAATTTGGTTATAACCCGAGTACCCATCCAAAAAACAGTAATACTTTTGACCCGATATTTTTTTAATAATTTGGTCAATAAAAGTTAATGGAAAATGGTCTTTAGATGTAGCGGCATTTAATTTGCGATAATCAATGCAAACTCGCCACCCGGTGACCGGTCGGGTGGCGATTTGTTCACCGCTTTCATCTTTAATTACTTGTATACCTGCTTTTTTCGGTACCACCTGTGTAGGACTTACCCATGTGCTATCCGAGATGGGATAGATGATTCCCGCATCCAACCACTTTATTACCTCTTTCTTCACAACTTCTCTCAAATTGGGATTCAACCTTCTTTGAGTCTCTCGGGTTGGTTTTGCCTCCTCATTGGTGATGATTTTGTGCATAACTATAGATGGACTAATGCCTTTTAAATCGGCAATTGTCCAACCTATGGCGGCTTTATTCGTCTTCAACACCTTTAACAATTCTTGTTCTTGGGCCTCTTCCAAATTAGATGCAATAATGACCGGTAATGTGTCATTATCCCCCAAAAACGCATACTTCAAGTGGCTTGGCAAATCCTTCAATTCCAATTTCGTTGGGCTTTCCAATGATGGTTTTGTACCTGAATCAATCACAACTGTTAGACTTTCAATTTGATGAGTCCATGGTGGCCGTCCTTCTTTTACCGCCAACACGTCTTGATTTTTCTCTTCCATCCTCAAAGCACAAAAATGTACCTGTTCAGAAAAATCACAAACACATGCTTCCAAAGCATCATCCTCATAATCATGTTGTTCACACATGTCAACAATATCTTCCATGAAACACTCATCACCACATAAAGCATTAGATCCGTTAGTGAACACATTTAATCTCATTTTCCGATTCCCAAAAGCCATATCAACTGTGCCCGTTCGACAGTCAATAATAGCATGAGCGGTGTTTAAAAGCGGTCGACCCAATATAACATTCTGTTGTTCGGTCGAATCAACCGATGAGTAGTCTAAGACCAAAAAGTCAACCGGATAGTAAAATTCTTCAACTTTTACTATTACATCCCGCACAATTCCTCGTGGGAGTTTATGGAACAAATCGGCTAACACAACCGTTGTCTAAACTCGTTTTAAAGGACAAAAATCATATTGGTCGTATAAACCCCCCGGAAGAATACTTACTCTGGCCCTAAGATCTAGTAACGCCTTAGACATTTGAAAATCGCCTACTTGAATGTTAATTAAAGGCGTTCTTGGATCTTGAAGCTTAGGAGGAAGATCTCCTTTTAAAAAAACACTCACCCGCTCAGTTAAATTCACTCGTAGAGGCACTTTTTGTTGCCTCTTTTGAGTGCATAATTCTTTTAAAAACTTAGCATACGCGGGCACTTGTTTGATTGCCTCAAGTAACGGTAAATTCACGTTTACTTGCTTAAAAACATCCCTCATCTCTTCTTTTTGAGGACCCCTTCTTGAAATAATATTCTTCTTACCCGGGTCAAGTAAAGCCGAGGGAAATGAAACCGCATTTGGTTCCACTTCCATATTTTTATCGTTTAAATTTGAAGTTTGACCCGGATTTTGTAACGGTTTTTCAAAAGTGACATGTTTAGTGGGTTTATTTGTTACTATTTCATCATCACTTTCATTACCTGTAATATCCTCAACTTCCCCATCAACCACACCCGGTGATAAATCTTTTTTATATTCCTTACCACTTCTTAAAACACTAATGTGGTTAATAGGAACATTACGAGAAGAGTTATGAGAAGGATTTACCTTTGTGTCGCTTGGCAATTGACCTTTATTCTTCTTCAACTCGGACACTTCAGTTGCGAGTTGACCCATTTGTGTAGTCAAAGATTGGATGGACTTATCTCTTACTTCATCCTTTTGCATTCTAACCTCATCAAGTTGATTTCTTCGTTGCATGTCTTGTTGCATCAACTTCAACATGTCCATAACTTCATTTCCACTCGATGAAATTTGACCCGTTGACCCACTTTGACCGCCAACCCCTTGACCTTGAAACCCTTGACTATTCCCACCATGAAAATTACCTTGGTTATTGTATTGTTGGCGAGGAACATAATTGCCTTGATTTCCTTGAAAATTTGGGTCAGATTGAGTGGCCGTATTTCCATATCAAAAATTCGGGTGATTTCTTAACCCGGGGTGGTAGGTGTTTGTCACATCCCGACTAGGTAGTTGCGGAAGTGTAATACGGGAATGTAACAGATAACACTGGTATCAACCACATTGTTTATAAAAAAATTCAACAACTAATTTACATCATATTACATTGGTAGGTACTATGTTTACAAACTAGATGAAAAACACATAACCAGTTCTCGGTTCCTTATTCATTAGTACGTATTTGCATCTATTCACAGCTATTCACCTTTCCTTCTAACACCAAGCACGAAAGTAAATCATTCCAACTTCGGCTTACCTGAAAAGCATGTTAAAACGGGTCAACTACGTCTAGTTGGTGAGTTTCAAGTTTCACGAGCACGAACAAAATCAGTATACGAGTTAGTAAAGTTCACAATATGTATGTATATAAGTATGTGTATGATGTATTATACTAAGCCACAAGTGAACCCAAGACAGCTCGCACTACATGGCCACCCTTGCCCATGTACTCCAGTTATTTAACAGCCACTTTGCCCCAAGCATGTACTATGTCTAACATCACATAGCAGAATGTAATAAGTATAAATGACAATGTGCAACTGTGTTAACATGTTCCGGCATACCCCACCGGCCCTGTCAGTTGGGTTTGTCAAACCGATAGTACTATCCACACGTCACCGGCACGAAGTTAATCACTTGTGTTTGTGGGTACTTTCAAGTGTTAGTACTTAGATAATTCACATCACCACACGTTTTCAAGTATATAAGTATATGTAAACATGCTTTCCACCCTAAAAGTTCGTAAAACAGTTTAGAAAGTGGGGTCGTGAAACTCACCTTATCGTAGTTTGAGCAGGTAATATACGTCAATAAGTGTTATGCCTCGATTATAACTCGTTTCCTATAATCGGTATCGTACTGTTAATACTAGTACAGTGTTTAAACCAAATTGGGCTGTATAACTAGTCTGGTTATAGCTGTTAGGCCAAAAACATGACCATAGTCTTAGATTGTGACGTTGTATACTATGAAATGTTTAAAACTGGATTTGGCTCAGTTTCACTGTTTCCAGGCCTAGCCAAGTTTATCGTTTATGCGGTTCGGGATTAGGTATGATCACATAAATTTAAGTAAACATATTTATTGATAAAATGATTTAATTTATGAAAGATTTTGAAGTTTCGATATCTGGTTTGATCGCAGGTTTTGTTTCCGTTTCCACACGGGTTTGATTATACAAAACGCGTACAATCCACCCGAATTGTCCGGAATTCTCATTAAAAGTTTGTTTTTATCAATTTCATTCAAAAATACGATATTTGACCAATTTTGACATTTTGACATACCAGTCAGTCCGTTAAACACAAAACTGCCGGTTTCGTTAAAACAAATATAGTTTAAATCTTGGATTATTCATAACTAATTATGTACTTATATATAAATTATGAAAATTTTTGTAAAAATAAATTAAATTATGGAAAATTTTATAAAAATATTTTCAGAAATTTTATGATTAGTTATCCATTTATAAAAATTCATTTAATGTGTTATAATTAAGTAATAAATAGCCCGTTTATACCAAACGACATTCGAAAAATCCCATAATTTTCCCAAGTGGTCTCAATATCAGTAAATATCCCCTTCAAGATCTTCAGAATCTAACTCTTTGGTAAAAATGCCTTTTTGCGCGTTTTTCGGCTATTAAAACTCGGTTAAAACACAATTGCACAAATAATACTTAGTAATCTCCAAAGGTTCTCAAACTTTACCAGTCATCTTAATATAGCATTTATGGGTTCCAAACAAAAGTTCATAATTTTTCATGAAAATTAACTATTTTTTCCAAATAAACGCCAATAAACGGTAATAAATTCGCCAAATATTCTTCGTTTATCTAACAATTACCAAATTTGAACCGGAACTCATTTAAATGATCCCTAATGTCAGTGAAAAGTTTCACAAGCTAACAACAAGCATGTCACAACATAATACTAAACAGCCCCTAAACGAGTAATACGGTATTACCTTGTCGGTTTTCGATGAGTTTTGCTAGCTTAAACGACTTTCCGGGTCTCGGGTTGCAAACTCAATGTATCTACATATCATATAACATCAAACCAAGCTTAAATCATCCATGTAACAACCTTGATAATTAGGGTTTCGGTTTTGGGTTCAAACCGAACTTTCAAACCGTAAAAACGTTGTATTCATGTTCTAATCCGCGTTTTTGACCAAAAAAGTATATTTTTAACACCAAAATATGATTTTACTTGATTTTTATGATTTTTGGATGGTTAAACATGTTTAAAACTAATCAAGAACTTATTTTCTATGTTTAAATCTTACTAAACAAGCTTGAAATCTTCATGAATTTAATGTTTACCTTTAGGGTTTTGGAAGGAATGATGCAGAACTCAGCTGATCTTGATCTTAGTTTGGTTAATGTGCAAAATATCTTTATTATTCTAATATATACAACAAGTTAGAACCAAGTGGGGTGTCCCACCCTTTTGCGGCCGCAAGTATAAGGGGCCCATTGGGCCTCTTTTTGGCCCAATGGTGCCTCGGTTTTCGTGCCACGCGTAAAAGTCGGTCCAAAATTTAATTCGGATTCGGTTTTTCGCAAGAAAACTAGTTCGAGTGCGAAAACCAGCGGGAAAACGAGTGTTTTTCAGCTTCTTTTTGTAAAATAAGAAAAACGTACTGACTCGTTGTAAAAATCCAAAATATTTTCATGGATTTCCTAGAACATGTCATATAAGTGTTTTATAGATCTTTTTCGGCTTAACAGATGCTACAATGCTCGTTTTGATATTAACGATTGCGTTTAAACTCATAGTGTATCAATAAACGAAACCTTTTTCGTTTAAATGGTTTTAATCGTACTGGGGCTTAAATATCAATATGTTAGCCACTATAATATATATATAACTCGTATACGACACCTCAGTATATATACGGGTCATAATTAGTATCGGTCGGTTACTCGTTTAAGCACTACGAATTAACCGATTTATCGTTTACTCGCTATATAATGAATAAGGTATACCTTGTTTTGTCACGAATGTCACACAAAGGAGAAAGGGATTTTTATTAGATCAGTGGCGTTTTCTGATACACGTGATGATAGTGTGCATGTTTGGTCGTAAAGCTGGTACAGACGGTATGGGGGCAACGATGCAATCTTCAATGACTTCCCTGACTTACAACAAGCCCTACAGCTTTAGTCAGATGGTTTTTTATGAGATTGATCGTCAGAGATGCGCGGTCGCTAGAGAAAGATTTTTGATGTATCCGAGATTCCTATAGATGATTCTGAATCACGTAGCTCCTACTCTGCCTCAACGACGTCCTATCCGTTATGTTGAAAGGGTGAGTAAGAGAATTTTTGCGCAATGTAGGTCATCAAGTGCTCGTAGCAAACCAGAACTTCGTCCGCGACACACTGCATTGTTTGGTTATCTGGTGAATCCTGCTTATGTTGCTCCTCCAGGAGATGAATTTCGTGACCCGGAACCGCAACAGGCTAATGTTCCTTAACCACCTCCTGTGGTTCAACCACCACCTGTGGTACAGCAAGCACTGCCTGCTGATCCTGTTGCAGCTCCGGAAGAACAGGTTGACCTTGAAGTCGCTTTGGAGGGCAAGGGATCTTTGACATGAAACGAATTGATCCAGCTGCTGAGGTTCGAGCCTCAGTAGCTGAGGCATCTGGTGTGAATGTTTCTATGGTCGCTACATCTGTGGCGGATTCTGAGAGAACCGACTCTGACTCCTCCGCTGATGATATCGTTGAAGCACAACAGATTCTAGCCAGACAAGAAAGAATACATGGCAAGAGAAAGAAAGACTCGGATGACAGTGAATCTGAATATGAGGAGGAGTTAGACAAGTTGGTACGAAGATCGAAGAAGGCCAGGGTTGGTGAAAGTTCAGGAGTTGGTGAAAGCTCAAGGGTGGTTCGTTTCTCTCCACCCTCGTTATCCGGTATGACTATGGTTTCTGCTTCTATGACTGTAACAGTACCGATTACCTCAAGTGTTCCCGTGGTGTCCACATCGTCATCCTTTGGTGTTCCTCCGACCACGTTTCAATTTACAGCACCGGAGATAGTCTCCTTGCCACCTCCTACTGTCACTCCATCGGAGGTTGTTGCAAGATTTGTTGAGTCAACGTTGGTTGCTACTGCGGGGATGCCTGTTTCAATACCACCCGCGGTTACTTTTCAGACTACTTCTGATATTCCAGTTAGTTTGGGCATTCCTCCACCGTATGCTCAAGACATTTCTCACATAAGGTTTGATTTTGATGCTACTTTATGAAATTCCGAGAGGATTGCAGCTCTTGAACGGGTGGTTGCTGAACAGTCAAGAATTAATCTCATCCAAACTCATGCCATCCAGAGACTTGTGGCAGAGAATCAGTTACAGTCGTCCTCCTTGTTGAACACGGTAAATTATTTGATGCCCTTAAAGAGTTCTTAGCATCTCAGGGGGAGATGAGCTGCAAGGGCGACGAGTTGAGAACCAAGAAGAGACAAGATAGAGACAATGGTCCCAATGCATCGAAAGGTGCAGGTGGTGAGTTGCCAAGAACTGAACAAACTCTTGGGACTTCCACATCTCAGGGGGAGTCAACTGGTACATCAGGTGGATTAGGTGGAGAGAATGTCGTTGTTGTTGATGATGAGGAAATGTTAGGTGATGATGATGATCTAACAGATGATGTGTTAACTATTGATGAGATTGAAAAGATAGGAGAACAGATTGTGATTGATAGTGAGATAGAAGAGGTGAGATTGTAGATGATAGTGTAGAACATGATATTCCAGATGTTGACAAGGTGAATGTGAGTCAAGATATGGATGTGTCAGATGAGTCTGAGTGGGAAGAACAGCCGAGATGGAAAGAAGGCTATGCTCAGTGGTTTGTCAAGACAAAGAAACCAGCGGTTCCAACAATGTTTAAGAATAGTTACAACATCAAGGGATACGCTGAGTCCTCGAAATTTAATGTGTCATCGGTTTTCTTTTTAGGGAACTGGTGTGGGTATTTCTTTCGGAATTCGTCCTTTCGTTCCCAAGTATATTCGAGTCCTTGTTTTGAATTCCACCGAACTTTTACCATAGATATTTTGTTATGTCGTAACTGTTTGGTTTTCCCGTCCACAATTTCTACCGGTTCCTCTACGAAGTTGAGCTTTTCATTAATCTGAACTTCTTCCAGTGGTACTATTGCCGTTTCATCAGTCAAACACTTTTTCAGATTCGATACATGAAACACATCGTGAATAGTGCTCATTTCTAAGGGTAGTTTTAATCGGTAGGCTACGGGACCAATTTTTGCAATAATCTCAAAAGGACCAATGTATCTCGGGGCTAATTTACCAGTCTTTCCAAACCTTATAACTCCTTTCCACGGCGATACTTTTAAAAACACCTTGTCGCCTATTTCAAAAGATAACAGTTTTCTACGAATATCGGCATAACTCTTCTGTCGGTCCCGGGCGGCTTTCAAATTTTGTTTAATCTTATAAATTTTATCGGTTGTTTCTTGAATCAAATTGGATCTTGATATTTGAGTATCACCCACCTCTGTCCAAAAAAGTGATGATCTACATTTTCGCCCGTATAAGGCTTCATAAGGTGCTGCTCGTATACTGCTATGGTAACTATTATTGTAAGAGAATTCACCGAGCGGGAGGTGTTGATCCCAATTCCCTTTGAAGTCCAGTACACAAGCACGAAGTAAATATTCTAAGGTTTGGATGGTTCGTTCAGATTAACCATCGATTTGGGGATGGTAAGCCGTACTTAATGCAAGAAAGAGACAAGAATAATAGAATAGGCTTTGTGATGTAATGTCTTCGGACAACTTTTGAATATGTAATTTGTTTATGTTATTTGAATATGTAATTTGACTTTTAATTTGATGTGTATTTTGACTAAGTGTAAGTAACCTTAGAAATGTTTTGGGTCAGCTGAGGTGTTCCAATCTAGGGGGAGATTGTTGAATCAAAGATTTGACCAAAATGAAGTATATGGAAGATTCGAATCTTCTCAACCTCCTCAGAATTCGCTAAGTATGGATCCGGGCACACCTTAGACCTCCGAGCAAGCTTTTACTTAGCCGGGTATGATATTTTGTCTATCGGGCAAGGTTATCTTCAAGTAGTCTTCTTTAGTGGATATCCGAGCAGGGTTTGCAAATTAGTCCATTGCCGGGCAAGGTTCACTAGTTTATGTAAATCCGAGCAAGGTTCACTTTATCAAGCAAGTCTGTTCTTCATAGCCAAGTAAGGTTCACTCCCGAGTAAGCTTTTGGCTAACCAAATCCATGAAGCCAAGTGATTGGAAGACCGGGCAAGGTATTTATTAATAATAGTGGTCCGAACAAGATTGATGTATAAATGGAATATTCCTAAGTAACATCGGGCAAGGTTTAACTCAAGCAAGGAACAGTACTCCCGAGTACACTTTGCTAATAAGTTATTTTATAGCAAAGAGTTGAAATGGACCATTGAAGAACAAGGTTGCTCGTAAGAGTTTGTCGGGCAAAGTCTGGCAAAGTCAAGAAAACTGAAGTCTACCCGGTGAGTATTTTACTTGGTAAAATACTCTTCAAGTAAAGTCTACCCGGAAACTGATCCCGGGCACACTTCTATGTTACCAAGTCCTAAAGGATGATAGAATACACAGCGTACTCGGAAAATAAAGATTGATGCAAAGCCTACCCGGAAGACTTGTTTTACACTTAGAATATTTTCTGATTATGTAATTTGAATATGTATTTACGTTTGGGGTTTCTAGAAGTAATGACAGCTGTCCTAGGGTGGCAGGCCTATAAATATAATGTTTTAGGGCACGCCGCCTACGGAAAAAACGGACAAGGCAGACAGACATATTAATTAACAAAGAATATTTTATGTGTGACGGCTGTCTTTGTATGGATAAACCCTCCTTCAAGAAACCCTAAATCGATTATCCAATTTGTATGATGTATGTTATATCAATGGAAATCTTTTGAGTGAATCTTGTTTGTGTTGGTTACCTTTGAATACTGATTATGCGACAATATGTTTGTTATTGATTCCGCCTTTAACAAACGGTCATCTTTCTAAATATAGCAACCCGTTATTAACTCCCTTGTCGACGCATCTATTTGTGTGAGTTATGACATGATTAAGTAAGATCCAGTTGAAATCAGGGACTAGACATGTGATTCCCGGCTTCAATGTAGCGTGTCAAGTTCCAAAATTGACGTATAATACTGAAGTGAACATTCGGTCGTGCAATCACGGCATAATGAATAACTAAACGTATGAAAAATGTCAATAAGTCTCCAAACACGTCCTCATCAGCAAAATTTGTACCGACAAAAGCACAAATGTTATGCTTTTTTTCGTACGACAATAAAGACAGCACATGATGTTGTTGTTGTTGTTGTTGTTGTTGTTGCTCCTGCTGCTGCTGCTGCTGCTGTTGTTGTTGTTGCTGTTGCTGTTGTTGTTGTTGTTGTGGCTCAGCAGCAGGAGGATCCTGATCCATATTGTCAGCCATAACTTATAATAAATAAACCCGAGAATTAGTGACAATGAATAAAATAATTAAAAAATATAAAAAAATAATTAAAAGATTATAATTAAACTAATTTATAAACTTTTAATTTTAAATAATTTAAAATGTCATTCGTTAAATATTCTGATTCGTTATAACGAGCTGGTGATTCGTTATGACAAATTAGCTACTTCGCTATCAAGTAAATAATGCGAATTAAGACTAACGAATCAGGATTGGAAGGATAACAGATTAACGTGTGACTCATTATAAATTATGATAAATATCCTGATTCATTTAATCTATGTAATGAATTGGACACGAATTAGTTCTGATTCATCACAACATAACGAATGGCCACTAATTAGCTTAATGTTTGACTAATCATGTCCAAGTCAAAATTACCAATAACACCAAAAGTCAAAATTGTAATCTGACGTCAATATGCACATAACTAACGATGTTAAACCCAACAAATGATCACTAGGATCTCGGAAACACATCGCGAACTAAATCATATTGACCACTTGTATCAAAACATGGCATACATTAGGTAAATTAAAGGTTTTCGTTATAACATAAAACCGATAACTCAATCGATCAATTAACCCTGCAAATGTTCATTAATTATGACGAAAATCATCACGCCGTAATCACCATTACCTTATGATTCAGAAACACAGATTATTATTAAGTATAATGATGATAGGTTTTTCAGAGAAAATTTTGGCAGAGCAACAGTATGTAGTGAAAAACAAAAGTGAATAGGGGAAACAAATGGGTTCACGAATCCCTATATTCAACAATCTTTCACAGTTACCCAGACAACGAATCAATTGATTCGTTCCAATTTGAAATAACGAATCACTTGATTCCTTATCATATTTAAATACACGTGTCATACGAATAAAAGTTAATACGTTAAAATCTAACACTAATTAAATAACGAATTAGCTATAATTCGTGCTTAATTAATGAATAACGAACTAGAGGTTATTCGTTACAGAGTGGCAGAAGAGATTTAGGATAACGAATTGAATTGTAATTCGTCATAAATAACCTCAATTCGTTATTCATAAACAACGAATTAGACTTACTTATTTAACTTTAAATTGAATAAATAAATCAATTAAATAAAAGAATATTTAAAATAATATTTAAATTAATAAATAAAACAACGAAATCCTATATCCCGATGATCAAATACCTTAACGTGTTTTACGCTTAAGACACTTAACTTAAAAAATTAAATAATATGTAAAAGAAAAGAAAAATCTTTTTGATCTTTTGCTTTTTCAAAATATTTACAAATAAATAAAAAAAATAAATACCCGAAAGTAAAATATAAAGCAGAAAAATGTTTTTGTATTTTTGTATGATTTTTCAAAAGCAGTACATATTTTTGGATTTTTGGCGAGTTTAAGTAGAGAATCATATTGACAAAAATGCCCTTCTATCACAGTTTCATATTTCAGTGATATTGTGACTGGTGTTAAGTCGGTCATTGATATTGTTGTCCACTTAAATCTTATAACAAACTTTTAAGCGTTTTTGTGATATGATTAATGGTTCATTTAGAGCACAGAATATCAGAAACTATCAGCCTCTAATCTTGGTTCAAGCTTAGTTTGATTTTTACCATATCACCCCAGCTTGACTTAAACCATTATAATATCGATCAAAATTTTGAATTTATAAAAGTTTTGAGCAATGCATCAAGTTTCCTTTACTGTGAGTGAGTATGCACAAGTCCATCTGTCGGCTTACATACATTGTATCCCCTGGGGTCCGTTTCTTATTGGTATTAAGACGCGCGCAAGGGATGAACAAATGTATGACTAACAGCGGATTTTGATCAAGTCAGTAGTTTAAATTTGTACGAAGTACAGCAGTGATCAAGTTTAAGGACTTTGGGTTTGCTCTAAAAGCGGATGAAATATTCATGCATATGAATACCCAGATGAGTAAGCCGCATAAAGACTCATAGTGTCAAGAACCCTAACGCTTGTTATTTGCTTTATTTTATTTTTGGTGATCAGACAAATATAAGGCTTGAGTATGACAGGCTATTACATTTCTGCCATCCTTACCGAGATTTTTTGTAGAAAATAACACCTCTTTCAATTTGATGTTTCTTTATGTTTATATCATACTTTACTCTAATAGCTTGTTTAAGACCTATCAATGCACCAATGCAATTAAGCACTCAGTCTTTTAAGCTTATTTCTTTCTGGATATGGGGTCAAACGATCAATGTACTATCATTTTCTCTTTCTGCTTCAAAACTCAAATTTTGAGGAGCTGAAAATATAAATTCAATCGCCCCAGTCACTTTCAGTCTATAGATTAATGGCTATCATATCCATCTACAAGTAGATAACAGGACCAAAACATGCAAGCATGTTCCACAAACTTAAATAACTGACATACTTTTCAGCGAGAGAATAAGGTAAAACGCATAACAATCGCCCCAAATACTTTCCATTATTAGGTAAATGGCTATCCCGAAGATTCATAAGTATATGTCCTTCAAATGTAGGTAATTGACATAATTTTTAGCGAACATATGCAAAAATCTTTTTGGATTTTCTCTTTACAAACATAAACACAATCTTTTTTTATTTTTTGAATTTTTCTATACATACGAGAAATTCACAACATTTTTTATTTTTCGGAATTTTAATTATTTTGGGTTTTCAAAGTATTTTAAACATGAAGAAAAAATACAATATTTTTGTCTTTTTCAAATTTTTTCACTGTTTTTGGATTTTATCTATACAAACGAAAAGCACAATATTTTTGTATTTTCTATTTCTATTTCACCCCCTAAAATCCAAAACCAAAATAAAAGAAAAGAAAAACAAAACAAAATAAAAATAAAGATAATTATCCTTGTTTCTGGATATCAGCAAGGGTTTTTAATCCATTTAAACTAAGTAGAAAGTTAAAATGAGTTTTGTCAACTGTCTTGGTAAATAGATCGGCTTTTTGAAAATCGGTATGTACTTTCTCATGATCAATTAACTTCTTTTCAAAACTTTCCCGTATGAGATGATATCGAATTTCGATATGTTTCGTTTTAGAGTGTTGTACGGGATTTTTGGTGATGATAATAGCAGAAGAGTTATCAATTAAAATTGGAGTAGTAAGAAACTGTAACACCCCGTAACCGCAGCGGAAACGTAAACGGGATGCAACAGACACATCTGATATCAACAACATTGCTTATAAAGAAAACACCACTACATTAATTTACATCATATTACATTGTTCCGAGTTTAGTTCCCGTCTAGGCGATAGCACATAAGTTTTACCAACATTACATTATCATATTTAATACAAAACGATCACTAAACTTCCACAAATAGCACGCATCAGCAAGCACGTAGCACTTACTCCAGTTTGGGAGTACCTAGAAAGCATGTAAAGAAAACGGGTCAACTACGAATAGTTGGTGAGTTTCACTAATTTAAATAAACAGTGATAAATCATTATGATAATCATATATTAGAGACCTCTGGGGACACTGTTAACCCAGTACTGTACCCATTCCGGGGGCAATGTTAACCCAGAAACACTTCCAGGGACATCTGGGGACACTGTTAACCCAGTAATGTACCCATTCCGTACGATTCCCGTACAATCACATATTTATAAATACACGCAAATCCATGCGTTCAGTATGTACTTAAACATTTTATTAGTAACATGCTTCCGCCCCGGGAAAATATTTGAAAACAATTCAGAAAAAGGGGCTCGTGAAACTCACCTTATCGTAGGCAAATTAGTAATACAACACTCCAGCTACTAGTCCAAATCTGTAATACGATCCCTAAGTTCGTTACTATACAATCACTATTAACATAACTTTAACCGTGTTAACCGGTACATCTGGGGACACAGTTAACCCATTACTGTACCCGTTCTGGGGGCAATGTTAACCCAGAAACACTTCACCGGACTCAGATTGTGATATCGTTTAGAGTTCACTAGTCAGATTTACTATTAGTCATTTTTCCCGTTTTGCGTGCCTAGCACGGTTATCCATTTTTATGTTTCAAAAATGAGTTTGGTCACATACGACCCGAAAATAGTTGTTAATTGATAATTTAACTAAGTTGTGAAATTAGGGCTTCGTTTAGATGTCCCGATTGGACGCGGGACCCGTTTCCGTCATTATCGTACCGGAAACTGTTAAATAGGTTAAAAACACTCAAATCATCCAACTTATTTTCGGATGATTCATTTTTACTTGTTTAATTCAATTATATGAAAATAGTTCATTTTTAGGGTTTTTATACACCAGTCAGCTCGCTTATGCGAACTTTACCGGTTTACGCGTTTTAAGCTTTAAAAGTTTGTTTTAGCACAAATAATTATCCGTTTAGTCTCGGATCTTGAAATTTTGCACAAATCACTTTTTGACAGTGGGGAATTTTATAAAAATATTTCCAGAATTAATTTTTTTATTTAACATTTATTTATCTATTTTTAAACACCATTTAAACACTAAATATGTCGTAAATACCAAACGATCTTAGAAAAATCCCAAATTTTTCTTGGATGACCCCTGCCATCTCCATAGTACCTTGTAATTTTTCCAGAACCAAAATCCCTTTTTAAATGCCATTTTCACTAAAACCGAGCTAGAAAACTCTAGAACTCGTTTAACCGAAAAGCCTACTTCGACTTCTCCAAATGACCTCCAATTTTGTGTGTGACTTATACATGTTATATAAAGCTTATCTGAATTTTTCCAGAATTTTTCATGATATTTAACTATTTTTCACCATTTTTGGCCAAAACCGGGCATTAAATTCACCAAATATTCATACTTTATCCAAAAATTACCAAAAATTCACAGAACTCATATTTTCATGTGTAGATCATCCCTGTAAAATTTCATGACCTAACTCTACACGAAACACAATCTGTCCAAATCACAACCCTTATACAAAAACCGAACTACCTTGAGTTTCTAGCTTCAAACCGCAAGAATCTCGCTTTCTAGCCCTTGCTAGCAACTAGATACAACGCCTACAAGCACAATAACACCACACCAAGCAAGTTACACCCACAATCAAGCCATTTCTTACATGGTTTCGGTTATGATATAAAAACAACGATTTAACCGTAAAAAATTCGTTTTTGGTTCGTTTAACTCCTTTCTTGGACCAAGATCCCTTGTATAACCCGTATATATCACTTGATCGTGCAAAATTGGTTCCATCTTGGGTTTTCACCCTTTTTCACTTGGAAACCTCATTTCCTTGCAAGAACACTCAAGAAACGAACTTAAACACGTACATAACAAGATTTTACCTCGGTTTTTCTTGTTAAAAAGCTTGGTTTTTGGTTCTAGATCTTGAGAGAATATGAATATTGTTGAATTGTGTTATGAAAAAAAGAAAATGAAGTGTTGTTGGGGTTAGATGGTCCGATCGGACCTAATGGATGGGTGGGGTGGGGCCCACAACTTCATTTGTGGCCACATATTCAGATTCTTGTAATCTGGATAATATTTTGGATAATCTGGTTCAGTTCGTTTTTCGGTTAAACGTTTAATTCGGCTTAAAACGAGGCTAAAACGGTCGTTTTTCGGCTTAAAAATAAAATTTATATAAAACCGATTTAAAACTTAAACCATGACATTTATTAACTTAAAACATCATAGTATTAATAATTGTGCATCTTTTTCGGCTTGATTGATCGTCTCTTGCTTGGTTTGGTATTAAAGGTTTCGTTTAACGTACTGACGTATCATTAATTCGAAACCCTTTTCTGTGCTTTAATTCACTTATCCCGAAGCTTTAATACTTCGCAAACATCACTAAATATTATATATTTCGTCTATAATGCAATCCCCGATCGTTCGGGCTTCAATAACCGTTAATCGGTTAATCGTATTTCCAATACGATTTACTGTATAATCGAGTATAATTCGTACTATGAATCATACATACTCGTATAAACGTATCATAATTCACATATTCATTATTAAATAACACATAAATAGTATATACCGGTTAGGGTATACCTGATTTTGCCGGAATTGTTACAGAAACTTCAATTCGTAGTTGCGCAGATGTTGTTGGATCCGTAAAACCTGGGAACAACAACTCGAGGCTGCAACATATTCTGCTTCAGCGGTTGAAGTGGAGACCGTTGTCTACTTCTTACACTACCAAGAAACAAGCCGGCTTCCTAAGAATTGACACCCTGGTGTAGTCGATTTAAAGTTAATCTTGCACCCTCCATAGTCTGAGTCAGAAAGGGCGGTAAGTTCAAAATTATCGTCTTTGGGGTACCATAACCCAATGTCAGAATTGCCCCTCAGATATTGAAGAATACGCTTGACCGCTGCCAGGTGAGTCACTCGAGGACTTGCTTGGTACCCAGCACATAAACAAACTACTACATTATGTCAGGTCGAGAAGCAGTTAGATACATCAAAGAACCAATCATAGCTCGATAGAGGGTAGGATCGACGGTATCCTCCAATTCATCCGGTGATAAATTGCGACCCACATGGAGAGGAGTTGAAGGTATTTTTCCGGAAGTAATATTGAATCCGCTCAAGACATCGTTCACGTACTTAGTCTAGTGAATGAAGATTCCTTTCGCAGACTGATGAACCTGCAACCCTAAAAAGAAGTTCATCTCTCCCATCGAACTCATTTCAAACTTAGTTTGCATTGACTTCTCGAATTCCTTACATAACTTGTCATTTGTTGACCCAAAGATAATGTCGTCGACATAAATCTGAACGAGGAAAAGATCATCACCAATGTTTTTATAGAATAAAGTGCAGTCAACAAGCCATTATTATTTAGATGGTCGGCAAGCGTGCCATACCAAGATCTCGGGGCTTGATGTAGACCATACAAGGCCTTTTTTAAGTGATAAACTCGGTCCATATAATCGGGATCTTCAAAGCCAGGAGGCTGTAACACAAACACTTCCTCATGTAGTTCACCATTGAGAAAAGCACTTTTCATATCCATTTGATAGACTTTATTATTCTTATAAGCCACATAAGCTAGAAAAATTCGTATAGCCTCCAATCTTGCAACCGGAGCGTATACCTCAGTGTAGTGTATACCCTCTTGCTTATGGAAACCTTGCACCACTAGCCGTGCTTTGTTTCTCACGATCACCCCACGATCGTCCTTTTTACATTTAAATACCCACTTAGTTGGAATAGGCTTCTTAAATCTAGCAGGTTTGTCGATAAGATCCCATACACCCAGTCGTGCAAATTATTGCAATTCCTCTTGCATTGCTTCTACCCAAGAAGGATCTTCAAGTGCCATACGAGTCGTTGTTGGCTCTACTTGGGATAGAAAGCAGATGTATTTGGCAACATTTATGACCCCAGAAGAATGTAAATCTGCATAAGCACACAATATATTATTCTCACTTGAAGAAGCAACTTGATGACGTGTTTGCACGCCCACATCATGTTCTCCAATGATGTTTTCCTTTGAATGATAATTATGAATCCTAAGAGTGGGATTCTCAGAAACAACAACATTTTCAAATAAATTAGTTTAATGTTTATTAAGCTCGTGATATGAATCATCACTTTCAACTATATTAGCAAGATCAGGTTCAACAACTTGATTATCATCAGAAGAAGTAGAAACAGTATCAAATGAAGCTGGAGGATCATCACGTGGATCTTCATTTGGAGCTTCAGCTTGAACTTCAACATCATTAGAACTTGAAAACCTTGTAAGTACAAATTGATCTTTAAAATACGCACGAACCAAGTCTTCATCTGGTTGCTCAGTTGATGGAGTAAGTTAGCTAAATAAACCATTATAATTAAACAACCAATCGGGATATTTTTCTTGAGGAGGTGTGGTGTACCTTTGACAATCCACATGGTACCACTCCTCAACACAACCTGAAGTGAAATTAAATACCATTTTCTTTGGAGATGCGTAACCTAAGAAATAACTCTCAATAGCTTTTTCTTCAAATTTACCCACATCTCTTTTTAACATCGTACAGGGACACCCAAATGGTTCCAAGTACTTTAAGTTAGGCTTTCGATTGTTCAAAAGCTCGTAACTCGTCTTTTGGAGTCTCTTAACTGTCAAAACCCGATTAAGCGTATAACAAGCAGTATTCACAGCCTCGTTCCAGAAATGGACAAGAAGCTTAGAATCTGCGAGCATAGTTCTAGTTGCTTCAATCAAAGTTCTGTTTTTCCTTTCAGCAACACCTTTCTGTTGTGGTACATAAGGAGCACTATATTCTCAATGAATTGCTTTTTTAATGCAAAAGAAATCCAATACAGCGTTTTTGAATTAAGTATTGTTATCACTTCAAATCCTCTCATTTTTTGCTTGTCTAATGATTCGATCTTGGTGATTAGATTTTGAACCAGAACATGTGTTTGATCTTTTGAACTCATGAATAAAACCCATGAATATCTTGAATAGTCATCGGCGACAACTAAACAATACCAGTCTCCAGCAATACTCGCACGATTCACAGGACCAAACAAATCCATATGAAGTCATTCCAAATGAGTATCAATGGAATTAAATAACTTAGAAGGATGTGACTTTTTCTTCTATTTTCCTTTCTTGCAAGCAACACAGTGGTCATTTAACTTAAAGTTATTCAAAGAAACACCTTCGACCAAGTCATTTGCCATTAAATAATTCATCTTTCAAACATGAATATGACCCATCCTATGATGCCATAGAATATAGTCCTTCGCAGTTGCTTTAGAGACGAAACATGTTTCAATCGATGTAGATACCTTAGAACTCATATTTAAGACATAAATATCATTCGATTGAGGTGATCGCATGACAACCATGTCCTCAGGAATGACGTATCTCGGTTTTAGAATCAGACATTCTTGATTGTTAAATACAGTAGTGTACTTTTTGTCACAAATTTACGACACACTTAATAAGTTATGATCAACTTTATCACAGTAGTTGACTTTCTCAAACGTGATATGCCCATTTGAAACTTCACCCTCTTGTGTTATCATACCCCCAGAAATCCCAGCAAAAGCAACATAACCTCCTTGAATATTTCTAACATTTGTTAAGAGGTCGAGATTTCCAGTAATATGACGAGAACATCCACTATCCATTATCCAGTTCTCACCAGACACGGTCTTGGATGTACGCTACACACAAATTGAAAGTGATTAGTTCAAAAAGGCAGCCCAGACCTCAGTCTTGGGCACCTTTTGAGTTTTATGAGAAGAATCAGTTTTAGCCGAATTCAATTGTTGTTCAGCAACTTGGGAATAAGTTATCGGCCTTTTAGACTTTCGTCTTAGATAGGTAGCTTGAATGACTTTTGAGTTCACGTTCTTGCATATTGGCTCGGTTGGAACAAACTTTGGTTTTACTTGACCAGATGTTTCATGCACATGAATCACCTTACGTGGATTCACATTAGAAAACATGATGTGAGTATCATCATCACACGACAAAGATCGTTTTAGAATCTCCTTTATCACAGGAACCGATTTCGATTGGTCCTTGAAAAACGGATGAAGATTTTGAGATCTCTTCTGTCCACAGTTTCTCACCACATGACCTTGTTAACCACAAAAAAAACAACTTCGCATGTCCACATGATCATGTTGAGATTTGGTAAAAACATATGCCACAGAAGGTTGATGACTCACATTTTTAGTAAAACTCTTGGCCAAATTGTTAGGGCATAGAATTTATGCTAAGAATCCTCTATCCTTGATTAATTTATGGATCACTTATCCTTACGATATATTCCATATTGTAAAGGATCAAGGATTATTGGTATTATATGTTTACTAATAATTGTATTTGAATGGTGTTGTGTTTGATAGATATAACAGCTGGAGGACTAAGTCATCCTATTCTTGCGCTACTTGACGACTTCCGCACGTGGTCAATGAAGAATAAACGGCTAGTGGAATAGTGGCGTGAATATAGGAATATTAGTTAGTTATTATGTTTTCTCTTTATAATTGAGATAGACGATCAGTTAGAAAGACACTTGTATACACACACACCTGAGCAATCTCTCGTTCATAGCTCGCACACTTAGCTTACATTGTAACACTGATCAATATCTCCACCATTTGTAACCTTTTTGATATTAATAAAGTGGTGATAGATGATTTTTCATCACCCGGGGTTTTTTTCCTTAGTAGAACTTTTTCCAAAACAATTTGGCGCCCACCGTGGGGCAATTGGTGCTATAATCCAGATTACCTCCTATAAATTTTCAACCTCTCATATCCATATCACTATCAATGGCCTCTCAATTAACTTTTACTTCATCAACCATACCATATATGGTTCCTCTCTCATCAAGAACTTTGCCGCCGATGCCTCCTCCAATAACGGGAGGACCAAGGGCGGCTGCTGCTGCTGGATACAAGACGCAACTACCAGTCTTCCAGAGCTCGAAAACCACTGCTGCCACTTTAGTGGTTAATACTAACAATGATGTTTCTGCTATGATTTCACAGGTTAAAGCATACCTGGAGCAACAAAACAAGACTAATCAGAGGGTACTTCGGGATAAAGAAGACCTCAAGAAGACTAATAGGCCAGCGGAGGATCAGACTCCCTAGGTGCCTAGGATGTTGGATTTCATCACTCTAGGATCCTTGGCTCAGTTCACGCAAGGATCATCTATCCTTCAACAGGGATCTATGGCTCAACAAACTCAAGGATCCTCAGTCTTCCAGCCAGGATCATGCATTCTTAATCAGGGATCCATGGGCCAACAGGTTCAAGGGTCCTCGACCTTTCATCAAGGATCATCAATTCTTCAACCAGGATCCTCTAGGGTATGCTATCAAGGATCTTACAACTTTCAGCCTCAAGGATCCTTCCTCCAGAATCAAGGATCCTCCGGAATTCAGCATCAGAGATCTTAGGAAGTCCATGAAAGAGATATTATCCCCATGCAGACTATCGCATCTGGTGGACCAACTTATGTAGCAGATCTTACCTCAGCAACTCTTCTGGAATGCCGACCTTCACACAACAAAGAGGTAACTTGTATGATCCTATATCCTTAAATGCTAATCGTGGTTCCATGTAGGATGCAGGTATTAACCAAGCTTTGGCTATAGAACTGAAAAAGCTTAAGGATATGATATCCAGCGTACCAGGAGTGGTCCGACCAATTCCTGAAATACTAGAAGGGAGCCACAAGTTATCAAGATTTGCCCCACCCATTTGTAATGTTGAAATCCAAAGCGATTTCAGACCCCCAACATGAAGACTTCTGATGAGACCACTGATCCTGAAGAGCATATTTCTCAATATAGGGAGAGGATGGAGATTAATCCAATCCCTGAAAGACACAAGGAGGCTTGTCTCTGCAAAGGTTTCGGATCCACACTAACAGGATCTGCACTCAAATGGCTGCTAAGTCTCCCTCCTTACTCTGTCAATTCATTTTCTCATTTAGTTAACTTGTTTAACAGCCAATTTTCTTGTAGTAGGAATTTGAGAAGTTAACTAGTGATTTATACCGAGTTGTCCAGCCTTATGATAAGTCCCTTAGGTATTTCGTTACAAGGTTTGACATGGAAGCTCTGGAAATCCTCAATCTTGATATGGCAACCGTTGTTGAAGCATTCAAGATGTGACTTCAGAGGAGCTTCCCCTTTTATGATGATCTTGTGATGACTCCTTGCAGGTCTTTAGATGAAGTGAGGAACAGGGCCCTGAGGTTTATACGGCTGGAAGATAATAAAAGGATCCAAGAACGATTAGTGGCTCAGACGAAGCAAGACTCCCCTGACAAGAATAAAGGATCCTCATACAGGAACAACAACTCGAAGTTGTACTCCAAATTCAACAACCAAAATGTCCGAGCAGTTGAAGAAGGAGATGACGATGAAGACTACCCGAGCATCTCATAATACTGCTTCTCAGTGGATACTCATGGTTTAATTTGTGCCATAAAGAATCTAGGTGAGTAGTTAAGGTGGCCTCGAAAGAACTAGAAAACAACGTCCTTCAAAGACAAGTCCAAATGGTGTGCATTCCATGAGGACTTAGGTCATTTGACTAATGATTGTATTGGCTTAATGAGGGAAATTGGATATCTCCTGAGCAAGGGCCACTTCTAAGAGCTCTTGGAAGAAAAAAGTCCAGGATCTAGGATCCTGAAGGGGTTCCTCAAAAAGCAACTTCGCCCCCACCAGATCCTCAAGTGATCAACTTCATCTCCGGAGGCTCAGTCATATGCGGAACTTCTTTCTCTTCTGCAAAAAGGCACGCCAAAGAGACCAAGCTGGAAAATGGAGAACGACCGGTTATATCCACCACTTTGACAACTGATAGAAGGATCTTCTTTGATGAAGAAGATAACTCAAACATCCAAGATCCACACCATGACGGTTTGATTGTCACTTTATTTATTGCTAACCATTATTGTTTTGGATAAAAATCACTCAAGGGTAATGTATCCAAATCTGTTAAGTGAGGTATAGTGCTAATTCGATAATATTGGATGCGTAATCGTAATTTGTGTGAACACAGTGATTTGATCACGAGGGAAAAAGCCTTAACTAAGATAGTCTTACTTCGGTCAAAACTTATCAAGGTAATCTCTGGTCGAACTTCCTCGGTCAAGGATTAACTAAGTAATCGTTGGTCGATTCTTTTCGGTCAAAGATCAACAAGGTAACCTTTGGTCGATGAGTATGTGATTATCGTGGTCTCCTGTACAAAAATCCCTCAGACGGTGAAAACTATCACCGTCAAGTATATTGATAAATAAAAGGTGGTTACAAGTGTTGTGGAGTTGATGATCGATGTTACAAAGTAAGCTAGTGTGTAGAGAGAATATATTGTTCTGCTCTAGTGTGTGTGAGAATACATGTTTTCTCCTAATCGACCATATCTCAATTATATATATAAGATAATAACTCAATGGAGTTATTAATAATAAAGACTGTTAAATAATTATCCCTAAAAATCCGCCATGTCTTCAATATAATCGTAACAGCCACTTTGACCACGTGATCCATCACTCAGGCTGCGAAATAGGTGGTAGACTAGGTCTTCTAGCCGTTACACTTATAAAATATCAGCCTTCATATAAGATACAACCGTTAATAGCAGCAAATACCGAGAATCCATGATCCTGACATAGCTCTGGAACTCTTCAGAAGGATAATTAATCCAGACACGTCAATATTTTCTTGACTGCAATTTAGTGGATAGACTGAGTCTTCTAACCGTTATACATGCTAAATATAAGACCACACGTGAGAACAACTGTTAGTAAATAATAAGTACTATGGATCCTTGATCCTGACGGGATCTAGAACACACGCTAAGGATAACTGATCCAAAACATATGCCAGGATAACATATCCACAGTGTCAAATTTCTGTGCACTAACAATTACCCCCAAAATGGCGGTTGTGATAAGATCACAGCTGTCATTTTGCCTTTGAATTCAAACTTCCTGCAAAAACATATCAGATTTGACAAGCTGGATATAATTGTCATATATCAATGGAGTTTCCTTGGGAACTTCCCTTCCGGCTGTATATCCTTCTCCCGTAAGGTCTTGTTAGACCTAAGTTACCATAAGTATTGATCCTTTTGCAATCCTTATAAAACTGAATTAAAGGATTTTGAATCCATAAGTATTAATCCTTCGGTGATCCTCAGAATCTAATTTATGATACCTGATGCAAATAACTTATGATATTATCTGGGATTAAACCCAATAAACCGGGGACAAGCCCATAAAATAAACTGGGGACAAGCCCGTGCAACTGGAGACAAGACCGTGTAATCTGGGGACAAGCCCGTGTAATCTGGGGACAAGCCCCAAAATTGCGGACAAGCCCAAAACTGGGGACAAGACCAAATACGGATGTTAACTGGGGACTCGCCCAAACTAGGATTTAGCCCAAACGTGAGATAACGTGAAAACATTATAAACCTTAGCTAACATGAAAATGTTAGAAACCTTTGTCTTGAGATAACGTGAAAACGTTATAAACCGGTGGTATGGTACGTCTACCATAAATCGTAGGATCCTCCATATAGCCGAAAGCAACGAAATTGTCAGCCACTAAGCGTGTACTGGTCCCGCTGCCCCGGACTATACGTTGGATAGCGTGCGCTCCAGGCGAGAGTGTAGAAACTCTAACTTATAAGAAAGGTGAAAACCTTTAAACCTTGGAGGGTATGACCATCGGGGGTCTTACCCAATCGTGGGCTAGGCCAAGGAAAATAGAGATGTACCTTAAGCTTGAGGGAGAGGTGGCCAACCTCTTAGACATTGAACCTCTTATTGAAATCTGCATTGTTACTTAAAAACTTGGAAAAGATAAATGTTAAGAATACATTATCCTTAAAATAACAAGAATATGAAATGAATAAATGATCAAATTGATATTACCAATTTTAGGATCCTTGATCCTAGATGGATGCTTGATTTTTGAAGGATACTAGATCCTGACTATAAAAAATACTTTTTGAGATGCATAGCGTTCCATGCTCTGGGTAACCTGTTGCCTTCCATAGTTAGCAAGTGATATGCCCCCTTTCCAGCTTCTGACTCGATCAAGTAGAGACTTCCCATTTGGGTGCTAGCTTTCCATCTGCTGGATTAGTTGTGTTTTGGAAGGCTTTCCTCAAGACTAGATCTCCTTCTTGAAATATTCTAAGCCTTATATTTTTGTTGTATGCCCCAGCTACCCTTTGTTGATATGCTGCCATTCTGATATTGGCTAGGTCACTAAGTTCTTCAAGAAGGATTTTTTCATTGGCCTCAGGATCACGGATGCTTGTTCTGGCTGTAGGGACCACCATTTCTGTAGGGACTACTGCTTCTGATTCAAACACCAATGAGAAGGGTGTCTGGCATGTTGCATTCTTGGGTGTTGTCCAGTCAGCCCAAAGGACATAAGGTAGCTCTTCAGCCCACTTTCCTTTCTTGGTTTCTAGCTTCTTCTTTAAGTTGTTGATGATTATCTTGTTGCTAGACTCCGCTTGACCGTTAGCTTGAGGATGTACCGGTGTGGAAGTAATCATCTTAATGCCCCAACTGTCACAAAAGTTAGTGGTTCTTTTCCCGGTAAACTGGGAACCATTGTCACAAATAATTTCTGAAGGGATACCAAATCTAGTAATAATATTTCGTTTAATAAAGGATATAACTTCCCTTTCTCCGACTTACACGAATGCATCTTCTTCAATCCATTTAGAGAAGTAGTCTGTCATAGCAAGCATAAAGGCCTTTCTGCCTGGTGCCATTGGTAGCTTGCCTACAATATCCATTCCCCATTTTCTGAAAGGCCATGAAGAGGATATATGATACATAGGTTCTGCTGGTTGGTGAAGAATGTTTCCATGCCTTTGGCAAGCATCACACTTCTTTGAGTATTCCATAGAATCCTTCTTCATTGTTGGCCAGAAGTATCCAGTCCTAAGTATCCTGGAGAATAATGCTCTTCCCCCTATGTGGTTTCCGCAATCGCCTTTGTGGAAGTCTTGAAGTACCTCTTGTATTTCAGGATCCTCAATGCATATCAGATAGGGACCTCCAAGAGATTTTCTATACACAATATCTTGTAAAATAATGAATTGTGATACCTTTAATCTGGAAGCTTTAGGATTTTCCCTTGTAGGGATCTCTCCATCTTGCGGGAATTTTTTGATTGGAAGGATCCAAGATCCTACTTTTGAAGAGGATGGAGAATCCGTATGTTCTCCTGTGCAATCCACTGTTATCTTCACGGATTCTTGTTCTCCAATTGCCGGAGACAATATATGAATGATGGGTATCTTTACATCATCCGGGATCTTCAACGATGATGCAAAGTTTTCTAATGCATCTGCCCCAGCATTCTCTTCCCTTGGTAACTGTATTATACTAAACAATTCGAAGGATTTTGGCAATTCCTTCACAATTTCAAAATATTTGACCATATTCTGACCTTTCACGATATAAGAACCGTTAAAGTGGTTAGTTATAAGTAAAGAGTCTATATAAACTTAAAGATACCTGATCCTCATCTGTTTAGCTAAGAGTAAACCTGCGATAAGTGCTTCGTATTCTGCCTCATTGTTGGTGGCTTGGAATGCACATGCAATGGACTGGGGTATTATGTCCCCCCTGTGGCGATTTTAGTAGTATGCCCAATCCTGTTCCTCTTATATTGGATGCTCCATCTGTGAAGAGGATCCAAAGATCCTTGGTTTCTTCAAGTTGTTGAACTTCTAGATCAGCTTCATTTTGCATGTCACTACTAAAATCAGCCACAAAGTCTGCAAGCGCTTGTGATTTAATGGCTGTTCTAGGATCATACTGAATATCATATGCACTCAGTTTCACAGCCCACTTGGCCATTCTACATGATAACTCTGGCTTTTTAAGGACATTCTTAACAGGATAATTAGTTCTTAAAATAGTAGTATGTGTTTCAAAATAATGTCTTAATTTAGTAGAAGCCATAATAAGTGCAAGAATTAATTTTTCTAAATGAGAATACCTGGATTCTGCATCTAGAAGACTTTTACTTACATAATAAACGGGATGCTATTCACCTTCATGATCCTTTACCAAGACGGCACTTACTGCGTTTCCTGAGATAGCTAAATACAGATATAAGGATTCTCCATCCACAGGCTTCATTAGAGCTGGAGCTGAGGATAAGTAATCCTCAAGGCTGTAAGCGCAGCCTCATGCTTTTCCGTCCATTCAAACTTCTTATTCTTCCTAAGGATGTCATAGAAGTCCTTGCACTTCTCGGAGGATCTTGAGATGAACCTATTGAGAGCAGCTATTCTTACCGTGAGCCTTTGGACATCCTTTCCATTTGCAGGAGATTTCAAATTGAGGATGGCTTCAATTTGCTCGGGGCTTACTTCAATTCCTCTTTTAGTCACCATATATCCCAGAAACTTTCCAGCCTTAACACCAAAGTGGCATTTTGACGGATTCAATTTCATGTTATATTGGTCGAGGATATTGAATGCTTCCTCGAGGTCTCTAAGGTGATCATCAGCTTTCTTTGATTTTACCACCATATCGTCTATGTATACTTCCATAGTCTTGCCCAACTAATCCTTGAACATCATGTTGACTAGTCTTTGGTATGTTGCCCCTGCATTTCTTAGTCCAAACGGCATAGCAGTATAACAGTATATGTCGGTAGGAGTCATGAATGTTGTATCCTCTTTATCAGATGGTCCCATCTGAATTTGTTGGAATCCAGAGGAAGCATCCATAAAGGTAAGCATTTCATGTCCTGCCGTTGCATCCACCATGGAATCTATATGTGGTAATGGGAAAGGATCCTTGGGGCATGCCTTGTTTAAATCAGTAAAATCGACACACACCCTCCACTTTCCATTCTTTTTAGAAACAACAACCACATTAGCTAACCATCGAGGATACTTAACCTCTCTGATCATACCGGCCTTAAGAAGTTTTTCAACTTTTTCTTGTATGATATTGTTCCTTTCAAGAGAGAATTTTCTTCGCTTCTGATGGACGGGTTTAACAGATAAATTAAGACCGAGTTTATGAGTAATTACCTCTTTTGAAATACCTGTCATGTCTGAGTGTTTGAAGGCAAAGGTAGATTTTCTTTGCCCTAAGAAGGATATGAGATCCTCCTCGATCTTGCTAGGGATACTGGATCCTAGGAACACCTTTATCTCTAGATCCTCGGGGTCCAAAGATACTTCTCTAAGGTCTTTCTCCCGAGCTTCCAGCACGTCCCTAGGATATTGCTGTAATTGCTATGCTATATTTTGCTTGGTCGTTGGCTTCATCGTTGAAGAATATAGTTCTTGGCCTCTACCTGATCACCAACTATCTTCAAAACTCCCCACGGAGTAGGTAATTTGATGCATTGGTGGTAAGTTGAGGCCACCGCCTTCATTCCATGCAGCCAGGGCCTGCCTAAAATAACATTGCAACAAGAAAGGTTATCAATAACACAAAATTTTTTATATGAATTTATCCCTTCAATACAGATTGGGAGGTTGATGTCCCCCAATGTCTTCTTGGTTTCTCCACTGAAACCTACTAGCACTGATGTTCAAGGAATGATCTCCAAATCTGGTATATTCATCTTCTTGAGGACATCATGCTGGATAATGTTGACCGAGCTCCCACCGTCAACTAGGGTCATGCGTACATAATGGTTAGCGATAAATAAAGTAATAATCAAACCGTCATGGTGAGGATCCTGGATGTTTAGTTTATCTTCCTCATCGAATAAGATCCTTTTATCCGTTGTCAAAGTGGTAGATACTATCTGTCGATCACCGTTATTCATCTTGATTTCTTTGGCAAGTCTTTTTGCTACAGAGAAAGAAGTTCCACATATGTCCGATCCTCGGGAGATGAAATTGACCGTTTGCATATCCGGCTTATCCTGATGAGGATCCTGGATCCTTGAATTGAAAAAGATTCTCTGATCAGTCACTTGAGTAGTGGGGATGAGCGGTCTTCTTTCATCGTCCAACTTAAATTCTTCTGCATGCTCTACTTTTGCAGGACAAGAGGTTAGAAACATGTCGTAATCTCTGGAGACGAAGTTGATTACATGAGCAACTGGTGGTGGTGGCGTTGGTTTTTGTGGAAGGTCTTCAGGATCCTGGATCTTGGATTTTTTCCTTCCCAAGAGTTCTTTGAAATGGCCTTTGCTTAGGAGGTATCCACTTTCCCTCCTTAAACCAATACAATCATCGGTCTTATGGCCAAAGTCTTCATGGAATGCACACCACTTGGACTTGTCTTTGAAGGTGGTCGTCTTCTCATTATTTCGGGGCCACCTTGCTCGTACGTTCTTTTGGGGCCCCCAGATCCTTCAAGGCACAGATTAAGCCATGAGTATCCACAGAGAAACAATAGTCGGAGATGCATGGATAGTCTTCAGTATCATCTCCCTCTTCTACTGCTCGTACGTTCTGGTTGTTGAACTTGTTATACGGCTTGGTGTTGTTATTCTTGAACGAGAATCCTTGCTTCTTGTCAGAGGATTCTTATTTTGTTTGTTTCCCCAGACGATCCTGGATCCTCTTGTCATCTTCTAACCGTATAAATCTGAGCTCCCTGTTTCTTACTTCATCTAAGGACCTGCAAGGAGCCATCACAAGATCATCATAAAAGGGGGACCCCCTCTGAAGTCCCATCTTGAAGGCCTCAACAGTCGTAGCCATATCAAGATTAGGGATTTCCAAGGCTTCCCTTCCAAACCTCGTAACAAAATCCCTAAGGGATTCATCACTTGGTTGGATGACTCGGTATAAATCACTAGTTAACTTTTCAAATTTTCTGCTACAGGAAAATTGGCTGTTGAACAAGTTAACTAAGTGAGAAAAAGAAGTAATTGAAAAGGGAGGAAGCTTAGCAGCCATTTTAATGTTGATCCTGTTAGTGTGGATCCAAAGCCTTTGCATAGGCAAGCTTCTTTGAGTCTCTACGGAATAGGATTGATCTCCATCCTTTCTCTATATTGTGCCACATGTTCTTCAGGCGCAGTGGTCCCGTCGAAAGTCTTCATATTCGGAGTCTGGAACCGCTTCGGGATTTCAGCATCACAGATAGGTGGAGCAAATCTAGATAACTTGTGGCTCCCTTCTGGTATTTCAGGAATTGGATGGATCACTCCTGGCACGCTGGATATCATATCCTTAAGCTTCTGAAGTTCCCTAGCCATAGCCTGATTGATACATGTATCTTGTATAGAGCCAAGGTTAGTGTCTGAGGATATGTGATTATAGGCGTTACCTCTTGGTTGGTTGAACGTTGGTATCCCAGAAGTGTAGTTAAGATAAGAGGCATCTGCTACAGTAGCAGGTCCACCAGAGGCAATGGTCTGCATGGGGATGATGTCCCCTTCATGGACATCAGAAGACCTTTGATGGTGAATTCCTGAGGATCCTTGATTCTGCCAGAAGGATCGTTGAGGTTGGGAGCTGAAAGATCCTTGAGGATACAACCAAGAGGATCCTGGTTGAAGGATGGATGATCCTTGCTGAAGGAACGAAGATCCTTGAGTTTGTTGACCCATGGACCCTGGTTGAAGGATGGATGATCCTTGCTGAAGGATCGAGGATCCTTGAGTATGTTGAGCCACAGATCCTGGAGTAGTGAAATCCAGCACCCTAGGCATCAAGGGAGTCTGATCCTCCGCTGGCCTCTTTCTTTTCTTGAGATCTTCAATTTCATGAAGGATCCTCTAGTTGGTCTTGTTCTGTTGCTCCATATATACTTTAACCTGCGAAAACATAGATGAAACATCATTGTTAATATTAACCATCGACGCTAGCAGCAGCGGTTTTCAAGCTCTGGAAGACTGGTAGTTGCGTCTTGCTCCCAGTAGCAGCAGCTTTTGTTGCTCCAGTGATTGGCGGAGGCATCGGTGGCAAGGTCCTTGATGAGAGAGAGACCGAAGACGGCATTGTTAATGAAGCAGAGGTGGATTGAGAGGCCATTGATAGTGATATGGGTATGAAAAAATCGAAAATTGAAAGGAGTAATATGGATTATAGCACCACTTGCCCCACAGTGGGCGCCAAATTGTTTTGGATAAAAATCACTCAATGATAATGTATCCAAATCTGTTAAGTGAGGTATAGTGCTAATTCGATAATATTGGATACGTAATCGTAATTTGTGTGAACACAGTGATTTGATCACGAGGGAAAAAGCACTTAACTAAGATAGTATTATTTCGGTCAAAACTTATCAAGGTAATCTCTGGTCGTGGTCGAACTTCCGCGGTCAAGGATTAACTAAGTAATCGTTGGTCGATTCTTTTCGGTCAAAGATCAACAAGGTAACCTTTGGTCGATGAGTATGTGATTATCGTGGTCTCCTGTACAAAAAACCCTCAGACGGTGAAAACTATCACCGTCAAGTATATTGATAAATAAAAGGTGGTTACAAGTGTTGTGGAGTTGATGATTGATGTTACAAAGTAAGCTAGTGTGTAGAGAGAATATTTGGTTCTGCTCTAGTGTGTGTGAGAATACATGTGTTCTCCTAATCGATCATATCTCAATTATATATATAAGATAATAACTCAATGGAGTTATTAATAATAAAGACTATTAACTAATTATCCCTAAAAATCCGCCATGTCTTCAATATAATCGTAACAGCCACTTTGACCATGTGCTCCATCACTCAGGCTGCGAAATAGGTGGTAGACCACGTCTTCTAGCCGTTACACTTATTAAATATCAGCCTTCATATAATATACAACCGTTAATAGCAGCAAATACCGAGGATCCATGATCCTGACATAGCTCTGGAACTCTTCAGAAGGATAATTAATCCAGACACGTTAATATCTTCTTGACTGCAACTTAGTGGATAGACTGAGTCTTCTAACCGTTATACCTGCTAAATATATGACCACACTTGAGAACAATCGTTAGTAAATAATAAGTACTGTGGATCCTTGATCTTGACGGGATCTAGAACACACGCTAAGGATAACTGATCCAAAACATATGCCAGGATAACATATCCACAGTGTCAAATTTCTGTGCACTAACAATTATGTACGCAGGATCCTAGTTGATGGTGGAAGAACGGTCAATATCATCCAACACGATATGCTTCAGAAGATGAGTATCCTGGATTCGGAAATCATCCCAAGGACGTCGGTGTCATTGGATTTAGTGGAGAAACCAAGAAAACACTGGGGGGGCATTAACCTCCCAATATACATCGAAGGGTTAAATTCTTACCAAAGATTATGTGTTATTGATAACCTATCTTGTTGCAATGTTATTTTGGGCAGGCCTTGGCTACATGGGATGAAGGCGATAGCTTCTACTTACCATCGGTGCATCAAATTATCGACACCTTGGGGAGTAGTAAGGATAGATGGTGATCAGGTTGAAACCAAGAACTATTATTCTTCATCTATGAAGCTGACAGTCAAACAGACGATATCATAGCCACGGCAGCATCCTAGGGACGTGCTGGAAGCTCGGGAGCAAGACATAAAAGAAGTATCTTTGGACCCCGAGGATCCAAATATGAAAGTGTTCCTACGATCCAGTATCCCTAGTGAGATCGAGGAGGATCTAATATCCTTCCTAAAGCAAAGAAAGTCCACATTTGCCTTCAAACATTCAGACATGACATGTATTTCTACAGAGGTAATTACTCACAAGTTAGGCCTTGATTTATCTATTAAACCCGTCCATCAAAAGCGAAGGAAATTCGCTCCTGAGAGGAACGCGATCATACAAGAAGAAGTTGAAAAACTTCTTAAGGTCGGTATGATCAGAGAGGTTAAGTATCCTTGATGATTGGCTAATGTAGTTGTTGTTTCTTTTTAGAATGGAAAGCGGAGGGTGTGTGTCGATTTCACTGATTTAAATAAGGCATGCCCCAAAGATCCTTTCCCATTACCAAATATAGACTCCATGGTGGATGCAACGGCAGGACATGAATTACTTACCTTTATGGATGCTTCCTCTGGATTTCAACAAATACAGATGGAACCATCTGATCAAGAGGATACAACATTCATGACTCCTACCGGCATATACTGTTATATTGATATGCCGTTTGGACTAAGAAATGCAGGGGAAACATATCAAAGATTGGTGAATATGATGTTCAAGGATCAATTAGGCAAAACCATGGAAGTCTACATAGAAGACATGGTTGTAAAGTCTAAGAGGGTTGAAGACCACCTTAAAGACTTGGAGGAAGCGTTCAATATCCTTGACCAATATAACATGAAACTGAACCCGTCAAAATGCCACTTCGGTGTTAAGGCCGGAAAGTTTCTAAGATATATGGTGACTAAAAGAGGTATAGAAGCAAGCCCTGAACAAATAGAAGCCATTATCAACTTAAAGTCTCCTGCAAATGCTAAAGATGTCCAAAGGCTGACAGGAAGAATAGCTGCTCTCAACAGGTTCATTTCCAGATCCTCCGAAAAGTGCAAAGATTTCAATGACATTCTTAGGAAAAATAAAAAGTTGGAGTGGACGGAGAAGCATGAGGCTACCCTCAAAGCATTAAAGGATTACTTATCCTCAGCACCAGCTCTGATGAAGCCTGTGGATGGAAAATCCTTATATATGTACTTAGCTGTTTCAGGAAATGATGTGAGCGCTGTCTTTGTGAAGGATCACGAAGGTGAACAGCATCCCGTGTATTATGTAAGTAAAAGTCTTCTAGATGCGGAAGCCAGGTATTCCATTTTGAAAAATTAATTCTTGCACTTATTATGGCTTCTACTAAATTGAGACATTACTTTGAGACTCATACTATTATTTTGAGAACTAACTATCATGTTAAGAATGTCCTTAGAAAGCCAAAATTATCAGGAAGGGTGACGAAATGGGATGTGATGTTAAGTGCGTATGATATCCAACAGGAGCCCAGAACAGCCATCAAGTCATAAGCACTCGCAAACTTTGTGGCTGATTTTAGAGACATTACTATGTGACTCATACTTATTATGGCTTCTACTAAATTGAGACATTACTTTGAGACTCATACTATTATTTTGAGAACTAACTATCTTGTTAAGAATGTCCTTAGAAAGCCAAAATTATCAGGAAGGGTGGCGAAATGGGCTGTGAAGTTAAGTGCATATGATATCCAATATGAGCCCGGAACAGCCATCAAGTCACAAGCACTCGCAGACTTTGTGGCTGATTTTAGTAGCAACATGCTGGATGAAGCTGACTTGGGGTTCAACAACTAGAAGAAACCAAGGATCCTTGGATCCTCTTTATAGATGGAGCTTCCAATGTAAGAGGAACACGATTAGGTATCCTACTGAAATCTCCAACATGGGGACATATTACCCCAGTCTAAAGCCTGTGAGTTTCAAGCGACGAATAATGAAGCGGAGTATGAAGTATACATAGATTCGTTATTGATAGCTAACCACTTTAATGGCTCATACGCCGTTAAAGGTGATAAACTAATCAAATATCTAGATGTTGTGAAGGAGCTAGCAAAATCCTTCGAATCGTTTAGTATTGTACAGGTACCAAGGGAAGAGAATGTTGGGGCAGATGCTTTGGCTAATTTAGCTTCATCTTTGAAGATTCTAGAAGATACGAAGATCCCAATCATTCATATACTCTCGCCAGCAATAGGAGAACAAGAAGTTGGGGAGATAACGACTAACAAAGAGATCGTACTTTGGGATCCATTATCCTCGAATAATCAAGGATCTTGGACCCTACCAATCACGAAGTACATTCAAACTGGAGAGATTCCAACCACGGAGAATCCTAAGTCCTTCAAACTTAAGGTATCACAATACATTATATTACACGATATTTTGTATTGAAAATATCTTGCAGGACCTTACCTAAGGTGTATCGAGGATCCTAAAATTCAAGAGGTACTTAAAGACTTTCATCAAGTGACTGTGGTAACCATACTAGAGGTAGAGCCCTATTCTCTAGAATTCTGAGAACAGGTTACTACTGGCCCACTATGAAGAGAGGATGCAATAGAATATTCAAAGAAGTGTGACTCATGTCAAAGGCACGGCAATATCCTACATCAGCCAGCAGAGCCTATGTATTCTATATCCTCGTCATGGCCATTCATGAAGTGGGGCATGGATATCGTTGGTAAGCTCCCTAAACCCCAAAAGGAAAAGTATTCATGCTTTCAATGACTGGTTACTTTTCAAAGTGGATAGAAGTAGAAGCTTTTGTTCAAGTACGCGAAAAACAGGTGATATCTTTTATTAAAAGAGATATTATTACTAGATTTGGTATTCCTTCAGAGATTATTTGTGACAATGGTTCCTAGTTTATCGGGAAAACAACCACTAACTTTTGTGACAGTTGGGACATCAAGATGATTACCTATACTCCAGTGCATCCTCAAGCTAAAGGCCAGGCGGAATCAAGTAACAAGATCATCATCAACAATTTAAAGAAGAAGCTAGGATCCAAGAAAGGCAAGTGGGAAGAAGAGCTTCCCTATGCCCCTTTGGGTTGACAGGTTGACACCAAAAAATGCAACAGGTCAAACACCATTCTTATTGGTGTTTGTCTCGGAAGCTGTAATCCCTACGAAGATGGTAGTTCCCAATACCAGAACGAGCATCCGTGATCCTAAAGCTAACAGTGGGATCCTTCTCAAAGACTTGGATATTGTTGAAGAACTCATAGACCTAGCCAAGATCAGAATGGCAGCATATCAACAAAAGGTAGTTGGGGCATACAACAAAAGCATGAGTATCAGAAGATTTCAAGAAGGAGATCTGGTCTTGAGAAAATCCTTCCAAAACACAACCAATCCGGCAGATGGGAAGCTAGCACCTAAGTGGCAAGGTCCTTATCATTTGCTCACTATGGAAGGCAACAGGTTACTAAGAGAATGGAATGCTATCCATCTCGAGAAGTACTTTTTTTTATCAGGATTCAGTATCCTCCGAGGATGGAGTATCCTTCTAGTATCAAGGATCTTGAAATTGGTAATATCTATCTGATCATTTATTTATTTAAGATTTTTGTTTAAGGATAACATATTCTAAACGTCTATTTCTTCCAAATATTAAATAACTATGCAGGATTCTAGTTAGAGGATTAATATCTAAGAGGTTGGTCACCTCTCCTTCACATTCAAGGTATACTACTATTTCCCTTGGTCTAGCCCACGTTTAAGGTATGACCCCCGATGGTCATATCTTCTAAGGTTTAAAGGTTTTCACCTTTCTTATAAATTAGAGTTTCTACACTCTCGCCTGGAGCGCACGTTATCCAACGTATAGTCCGGGGCAGCGGGACCAGTACACGATTAGTGGCTGACAATTTCGTTGTCTTCGGATATATGGAGGATCCTACGATTTATGGTAGACGTACCATACCACCGGTTTATAGCGTTTCCACGTTATCTCAAGACAAAGGTTTCTAACATTTTCATGTTAGCTAAGGTTTTGGCGTTTTCACGTCACTCACGTTTGGCCTAAATCCCGGTTTGGGCGAGTCCCAAGTTGACATCTGTATCCTTGGGCCAGTCCCCAGTATTTGGGCTTGTCCCCAGTTTAACACCAGTTTGAGCTTGTCCCCAGTTTGGGCTTGTCCCTAGTTTTGGGCTTGTCCCTAATTTTGGGCTTGTCCCTAGTTCACGGGCTTGTCCCCAGTTCAAGGACTTGTCCCAAGTTCATGGGCTTGTCCCAGTTTATTAATGAGCTTGTCCCCAGTTTAATGGGTCTAACTCTGATTAATCTTATAAGTTGTTTGCAATAGATGTTCTAAGTTCAATTACGAAGATCAAGACTTACGGATTCAGAATCCTTAAATTATTTCTACAAGGATCATAGAAGGGTCATTAGTTATGGTAATCTAGGTCAAATTAGACCTTATGGTATGATTTCTACTTGTTAATTTACATTTGTTTGGCTAAAATCTTTATAAACCCTTTTTACTTAAGGATTTAAAATCTTAAAATTATTTTTGCAAGGATATTCTATCCTAAAATTTATTATTCAAGATGATTTCTAAAAGCTTTCAATAAAGCTAAAGTTATATATCAAACAATCTTTCAAAATAATAAGCAACAAGCAAATAGTCAAAAGATTTTGTTCATTAAAAACTTACTTAAAATTATCAAAAGTTAACCCGGGTTTCACCATCTAAACATGGACCATCCATTAGAGTTAAAGTAAGTTTTTACTAATCATTTAACTAGGTGCATGAAAATAAAAGTCAGAGGCACCAAAGGCTTCATCCCCATAAACAGAGGATCCATCCACCTTCGGTACCCCTGAAGATTGTCATGAGGATTGCTGATCCTTAAACCTAATTACTATTGTCTGTTACAAACCATTATCCATAATAACATAATTAAAGCAAAATAAAAGAATGGGTTCTGGCCTTGTCTTTGATATCCTTCATCGCCCATTCAAGCACCCTTCGCCTTCTCCTACACCTGCTTCTTCTTCGGTCTCCACTGCATCCTTAGCTCCACTAGTTCCAGCTTCGTTCCCATCCGTCATCTCCACGACCTCTTCATCACCAAGAGCCACCAGAGAAACCTTCCACTTCTTCACATCCCAAACCACCTTGTCAAACACAGGATCAGCAGCCTCTGTCGCCATCTTGATCCTGGCATGCAGCACAGATCTTGCGGCCCACATTTTTGCTTCTTCAGTGGCCCGCTTCATTTCCTCCTGGTGTTGGGCTCCTATGGTGGATAACTGATCCTCCAGCTGCTTTTTGTCTTTTGTGAACTGGGTTATAACTTTGTCCGTGGTAACCGCAGCACTTCCCATCACAGACAACTTCTCACTCATTTGGTTCACAATCTTCTCATAATGGTCCTTGCAAGCATTAACGGCCTATGACCCGCAAGGATTAATAACTTCAGTCAAGGATTAATAAGATAATCTTTGGTCGAATTACTTTAGTCAAGGATCAACAAGGTAACCTTTGGTCGATGAGTATGTGATTATCGTGGTCTCAGGCATAAAAAACCCCCGGACGGTGAAAACTATCACCGTCGTTTATATTAGATAAAAAGGGTGTTACAATCGTTGTGGAGTAGATGATCAAGATTACAAAGTAAGCTAGTGAATAGAGAGAATGCTTGTTTCTACTCTTAGTGTGTGTGATAGTACATGTGTTTTCTACTCGATCATCTCTCTATTTAATAAGATAATATCACCAACTATATCTCCTAACTATCCGGCAGTTTTCCACTAGCTGCTCCATGACCTTTGATCACGTGCCAATAGCCGTCCAATAGCGAGATAAGCGGAAGAACGAGTCTTGTAGCCGTTGGTTATATTTAAACATCCATCTTCACATGAGTTCGTCCACTAATAGCCACGTTGAATTAGGATCCTGGATCCATGCTCCAGCTGTAGAGTGCTCTGTGAGGATAATTGATGCAAGTACGTCTTAAAATTGCCACACCTGTCTAACACATCACCATACTAAATGCAATCATTAGTAAACAAGTAATACCGAGAATCGTCGATCCTTCATATCCTGATACATATTTCAAGGATAAACTATCCATAAGATAGTCAAGGATAAAGGTCCTTAGTATAAAAATCATGGCCTAACAATTGCTCCCAAAATAGCGAGTGATTGTGCGAAACAGCTGCCATTTTGAATTTCAAACTTACTGCGAAAACTGATAGATGGGACGGTTTTGCCAGAATTAATTACCATTTAGCCCCCAAGATAATAATAACCGTCTATATATGCCGCCCTATATCTTTGATTATATACACGGCTTCTCCCGACGCATCAGGTATCCTTACTACCTTTCTCTCTTATTTTCTTTAATCATGTCTGCTACTTCATCTTCTTCTTCTCCGGCTCCTTCTATTCCTTCCAAACAGATTTCCGATGACTGCGAGTTGTCGGAAATAGAACCTCAGTGCTTGCTAGCTAACCCGTCTGCCGAAATTTGTAAAGTCACCGATCCAAAGATTGATGGCTTCCATTCGCTGTTCCCTCCGAAAACCATATTCCGTCTTTACGAATCCAGTGTCAGGTGTGATGTATACTCCAAAGTTTGGATCTGTTTTACGGCGACTCCATTCCTGATTGGCTATAAGTACCCTTTTCCATCTTTTACCCAATGTTTTTTCAACTCTACCGGCATATCCTACATACAGGCTATGCCGATGATTTGGAGGGTTCTCAGCACTATCGAGAGAATTATTGAAGAGGAAAAAATCGATTTCGGCCTTCCCGAGTTATCATACTTATACACCCTTACTACCCACGGTCCTGCTCGTTTCATCTTCAAATCCAAGCCCCGACAGCCCCATCCGATCTTAAAAGCCACTGTAAATGATTCCTTGTGGAGGAATCAGTTTTTCTTCGTAAAACACGACTCAATACCGGGGGAACTAATCTTCCTTCAACATGCGTCACGAAGGGTAGGATCCTGGATCCTTAAGGAATAGCAGGATCCTTTATGCTTCTATTTTAATCCTTATTCTTTTTGTTGTCTTCATTTGAGGACTTTGCTTTATTGAGTAAACTACCTTGAACAGAAGAGAAAGCAAAATGGTTCCTAGCACTGGATACCGAAGTTAGGACCTTTCAAGATCGATTTGTTGAAGTTTTTTGTGATATCTCCTAAAGTTCAAGCATGTCAAGTAAGTTAATAATTTTAAGGTAAATAAAATAAAATAGAACACTTATCTGTCGATTTTTCTTCTACAGGCAGCAAGAAATCAGGAAAGTCCGCTCTCAAGTTCTCCCTAGACGACATCGACTGTATGGTTACTTCTCCTACCATCAAGAAGGAGGCTTCAAAGGCAGGCACTAGCTCCGAGCCCAAGACTGCCACGACCAGGGCCAAGTCGGCAGCTTCCAAGAGGAAAAGATCCTCTGATCCTGATACCCATTATGACATTGTCAACTCTATAAGTATACAGTATTTTGTCCTTTAGTATTTTAGGATCCAATATTGTCCTAATTCTGATATGAAATTCATTGATAGGCTGTGACCGCTATGAGGGATCATTATGAAAAAACTATCCATCAAATGAGCAAAAAATGTCAGGGTTAGGGAAAGCTGTGGTTGCTAAGGACAAGGCTATGATCAAGCTCTCCAAGGAGAAGAAACAGTTGGAGGATCAGCTATCCTTGGCCGAAGCCCAACGTCAAGAAGTAGTGGAGCAAGCAACTGATGAAGCCAGGCGCAGATCAAGATGGCGAAGGAGGCCGGTGATCCTACTTTTGACAAGTCGGCCTGGGATATGGAGAAATGGAAGGCTGCTCTTGACGATCTTGGTTGTGAAGATGATGAGGAGATGGCTGAAGTCACCGAGGCTGGGACTAGTGGCGTTAAGGAGGCGGTTGAAGCTGGCAAGGGAGAAGGTAATGCTGCGATTGAGGATGCAGCTTAAGTGGGCAATGAAGGATATCAAAGACAAGGCCCGAGTCCACTTTTTTGTTTAGTGTTGTTTTTATGAACAATTTCTATGGTCTGTAATAAAAAATAGTTACTAGGATAAAGGATCCATGATCCTTAAGACAATCTACGGGGGTGACAAAGGTGGAGGGATCCTCTGTTTGTGAGGATGAAGCCTTTGTTGCCCATGTTTTTAATTTTCCTGCACTTAAGAACTGTTAGTAACTCCCACTTAACCCGGATGGATGATCCATCTTTCACATGATGAAGTCCGGGTTAAGAGTTTTGGATAAGTCCTTGGGGCTTATTTTAATTAATATATAAATCTTTTGACTATTTACTTGTTATTTATTATCAAAAACTTGTTAGATATAACTTTAGCATTGTTAACAGTTTGACAAATAATTTTGAGTAAAAGATTTTTAGGATAAAAGATCCTTAAGAAAATAACTAAGGATAAGATATCCTTAACTAATAAATAAATTGTTGATAAAATTTATATAAGAGAATTCCCTCAAAGGGCAAATTTTAGGATAAAGTATCCTTAAAATAGAAAAACTTTTAGTAATCAAATAACTTTAAGCGAACAGCTTTTCAAACTGAAATACCCAAATTTATTGCAACAAATATCATACATGAGTTAATTAGCAGAGATCATACTAGAAGGTCTAGATAGACCTAAGTTACCAGAAGTATTGAACTCTTAATGATCCTTAAAGGAATAGTTTTAGGATCCGGGATCCTTAGCTTCTCGATCTTCAAAAAGAACTTAGAAATTCCGCTGCAAATAATTCGTATTATTAACTGGGATCAAACCCATTAAACTGGGGACAATCCCAACAAATATTCTGGGGACAAGCCCGTGCAACTGGGGACAAACCCGTGTAATTTGGGGACAAGCCGCTGCAACTGGGGACAAGCCCAACAAACTGAGGACAAGCCCATAAAATAAACTAGGGACAAGCCCAACAAACTGGGGACAAGCCCATAAAATAAACTGGGGACAAGCCCAACAAACTGGGGACAAGCCCATAAAATAAACTGGGGATGTTGGTGCATAATGTCAGTAGTTCAGTATCTCGTGTTTGGTATGTGTCTGTAATCGTGTTAAATTGTTTGTTTTGGTTTTGAATATTGTTTAGCATAAGTTCTCCTGGGATGTAGGCGAACTTGGAGATAAGCGAAGTTATGACAACTTCGCCTAGTATGTTAGGCGAAGTTGTCGAGGTTATATAAACCTCACTTCGGCTTATCTCAAAAAGTATCTTTTAGACGAACGTGTATGGGTGATTATTGATATCACGTGTTGAAGTGTTGCAATACAATCGTGTTTATTAGTATTGTGACGTGTGTTTGTTTATCGGTTCAACGTATTATCTAACTTACGCTCGTATCGTATTACGTGGGGATTCCGTACCCTCGTGTTACGAGATACTCCTGTGTAGATCCGGCTGGGAACCTACAATTGGTATCAGAGCATTTGCTCGTGATTGTGTGGTTCGGGATTATCACACGGGTGTAAAGATCGTTTCGTTTAACTATTCGCGGAACGAGTTTACGTTGAAATACCTAGTTTTTGTGTCTTGCCCATCTCCCACCATCAAATATAACCCAATACACCTTCGCATACCTCGCAATACATCCAAATAAAACCTGCAAAAACTCGTGTTCATCAGGCGAAGTTGCCGTCATCTTTCGTAGGGTTTAAGCGAAGTTATAGTGAAGGCGAAGTTAAGAACAAGCGAAGATAAGCACAAGCGAAGTTAAGAACAAGCGAAGATAAGCACAAGCGAAGTTAAGAAAGCGAAGTTAAGTCCAAGCGAAGATAAGCACAAGCGAAGTTAAGCACAAGCGAAGTTCTGATAACTTCGCTATCTGAACACTGTTTAAAAAAAATTAAATAAAAAAATAAAATACTTTCTTTGTATTTCGAGTCGTGTTTCTTTCAACTATGACTTCAATAAACATTACAGAACTGGTAAAAATGGAGGTTGAAGTCGGTTCAGCAACTAAAGCTCCAAAAATGCTTAAGGGTACCGATTTCGTTGCATGGAAAGATCTGTTTGAACAGTATGTGAAGTATCAAGATGCTAAGATGTGGGTTTGCATTCAAGACGGATACATTCCACCAACATCCTTGTTTGAAGGTCGTGAACAAATTAAGAAGTACAGTAAGATGGAAGAGGAGGAAAAGAAAATGTATGAGATAGAGAGTAAAGCTCATGCAGCAATAACAATGGCTCTTCCACAAGAGATTCTTCATACCTTCAAGAAGTACAAAACTGCTAGAGAGCTATGGGAAGCACTAGAAAATAGATATGAAGGTAATGTAGGGATACGTGCTTCCAAGACAAAGCTGCTAAAAACCCAATTCTCTGTATTCAAGTATTTGAAAAAATGAATCACTTGACGATATCATCACAAGATATTATCACTTGATGACCGAACTTAGTAATTACTCCATTAAATACAAGGAAGAAGAGATGGTAGAGAAACTTCTTGATGCTCTTCCACCGAAATGGGAAATGTACACGGTTCTGATGAGAGAGGATAAAGACTTTGCCAAGATTGATTTGGAAACAGCGGTCAATAAGTTACGAAATTTTGAACTTAACATGGTTCGGAAAGAGACACCAACTGATCAGGTTCAGGATCCGGGAATGTATGGTGCGAAAGTCTCTCCAAGCTCAAGTTCAAAATCAGAATCCTCTACCTACTACTCAAAGGGAGAATCAAACTCAAACTCAACTCGTGATGGTCATGTGATTCTCAATATGGATGGCGACGTATGTTTCGTAGCTGGAGGTAGTAATCCTTCAAAACCTCAAGCCACAATTGGAAATTTCTCGTCAAATGTTCCAAGCTACAACTACTCACAGATGCCCATGAGTGTTAAATCAGCTGAACAGCAGTTTGCACTATATGCATCCTTCATTGCATCTTATGAGAACTACATCAAAGGTAAAATAGTTAACCCTGCAACTTTGGATGAAGACTATGATCAGATCGATGCTGATGATTTGGAAGAGATGGACCTGCAGTGGCAGATGGCTATGACAGTAAGAAGGGTAAAGAGATTCATGAAGAAAACGGGTAGAAAGTTCGTTGGAGAAAGACCAGGGTTTGATAAATCAAAGGTTCGATGTTACAACTGTCAACAAAATGGTCACTTTGCTAAGGAATGTACAAATGAGAGAGTCGAACAAAGTCAGAACAGGCCTACACAACAGAATGGGGGAGGTAGTGAGAATAGGGCTATGGTATCTAGACAGAATGGTGGATACAACTGGAATATACAAGTTGGGGAAGTGTTCGAACATGCTAATTTGGTAAACATCGAAACTAGAGGAAGTGAGAGGGAGACGGGAGAAAATCAAGCATATATGGCAGAAGTGAACGATCAGCTCTCTGAGGTAAGTTCTGAACTTCATTGTGAAAAATGTGAAAATCTGTCTGAACAATTGAAAACAATAACTGATCAGTTTGTTAGTTTGGACACACAATTTAAAACCTTAAAAGAAGATCATCACTATACTAAAACTAGAGAAAACAGTTACTCGGTAAAAATAAAAGCTAGTGAAAAGGATATCAGAAGTCTTAAAGCCAGTCTAGCTAAAAAAATACAAGTAATTGATCTTAGTTATGAAGTGTTAGAAGAAAAAACTAAACTAATTGCTGAAAAAGATAAACAGATAGCTGATTACCAGGTAAAACTGGTGGAACTAAACAGAAAAATTGAACAATTTAGAAATTCTTCAGCAATGCAAGATCACATCATAAGTGTTCAACATTCCCCGGTTGACAAATGGGGAATTGGATTTTCTGAAGTTCCACCACCGTATAACAATAACTATACTTATAATCCTAGTAATCAGCAATCTGCTAATGTTGAGATAAGTCAGACAGTTCCAGTCAAAATTTTGACTAAAGAACCTGAAGTTGATAAGAGCTAAACGAGTAAATCAATTTCTAATGTGGAGATTTCTGTCCCTAGCTCTGTCTCATCAAATTCGGACAAGTCATCCGAATCGGGTGAGATAAAAGAAGAGGTAGTGTTACTAAAACGTGGGGAAGAATATAAGCCCGATGAAAAGAATTCCTCCCTAAACCCGTTCGTCCCACCATATGTTAGACTAACGGGTAGTAATGCAACCTCGACATCGGCAACGACTGTTGAGACGAAAGTTCAAAACATAAGTTGTTTCAGATGCAACAAAGTAGGACACCTTATTGTTGATTGTCCTCTAAAACAGAGAAAATTTAGAGGTATGAGGCCTCCGAAAACTGGGAATAAAACGAATACTAATTATGATACTGGTAAGAATGCGAACACACCAAATTTCAAAAATTGGACTAATCCAAGGTTTCAAAGAAATCAGTCACATTTTTTCCCAGTTAACAACCAAACCAACCAATATAATTCAGTTAATTCACTAAGGTTTGGAAGGCCTCATAGCTAGTCCTCTAGAAGGTTTCCTTCCAGAACTTACAGAAACCATTCTCAAACTGACTTTCGGCAACCAAAGTACTGGATGCCGGTTAACAGATTTAATCGACCCAAGACCAGTAGGTCTTGGGTCCCCAGATTTTAATCTATTTCTTTAATTGTGCAGGAACAGTCAAACAGGGCTGTAAACAATATGTGGGTTGTTGACAGTGGCTGTTCCCGGCACATGAATGGTAACAAGAAATTGTTACGTGACTGGAAATCTGTTCAAGGAGGAAGGGTTAGTTTCGCTGGAAAGAGTGGAGGTAGAATCAGTGGTATTGAAACTGTGACTAATGGAAGAATGAAGTTAGAGAAGGTGAATTTTGTGGAAGAGTTGAAGCATAACTTGTTGAGTGTGTCTCAGATTTGTGATAAAGAATACACGGTGCATTTTACTAAAAATGAGGCAATCGTTCTTTATCCTGGTTTCAAGATACAAAATTAGTAAAGCTTTATATGGGCTACATCAGGCACCTCGTGCCTGGTACGCAACCTTATCCGATTACTTGCTTGATAATGGGTTCGAAAGAGGAAAGATCGATAGCACGCTGTTTGCCAAGAGAAAAGGGGGAGATTTTCTACTAGTTCAAGTTTATGTGGACGACATCATTTTTGCTGCATCAAAAGTCGCCATGTGTCAGGAATTTAAAGCAGTCATGAAAAAGAGGTTTGAAATGAGCGCCATGGGCAAATTAACTTTCTTTTTGGGATTGCAGGTAGATCAGAAGAAAGATGGGATGTTTATTCATCAAACAAAATATGTCCATGATGTACTCAAACGCTTCAAGATGGACGATAGCACCCCATTTGATACTCCAGTTTGCGTCAACCACAAACTGGGTGCTGATTCTGACAGTGATGAAGACGTTGATCTCACCCAATATCGAGCAATCATAGGTTCTTTAATGTATCTAACTGCATCTAGACCTGATATTAGGTTTGCAGTTTGTCTTTGTGCTCGTTTTCAGGCAAGCCCGAAGGAATCTCAAATGAAGGGAGTGAAGAGAATATTGCGGTATCTCAAAGGCAAGCCTAAGTTGGGATTGTAGTACACGAAAGGGGGAGAACTGGATTTGGTAGCTTACACAGATTTTGACTATGGAGGTTGCAATCAGAACAGGAAGTCAACAACCGGTGGATGTCAGTTTCTGGGAGGAAGATTGGTGTCGTGGCAGTGCAAGAAGCAGACCTCAGTAGCCATTTCCACCTGCGAAGCAGAGTACATGGCAGCATCAAACTGCTGCTTCCAGGTTCTATGGATACAACAGCAATTACGCGATTATGGTCTGAATTTCACTCAAACTCCTATTTGCATTGATAACACTGCTGCAATCTCAGTAACTAACAATCCCGTCAAACACAGCAAAACTAAACATAATGACATTCGTCATCATTTTATATGGGATTGTGCTGAGAAGAAATTAATTGTGCTTGAAAATGTTGATTCTTTGGATAATTTCGCCGATCTTTTTACTAAAGCGTATGACCGATCACGTTTTCAATTGTTGAGCTTAATGGGATGATCAATCCCGAGTAACCTTGTTTTTCGTTTAAAAAAAATCATTATCGCTTAGAATAATGTCGGTTGCTTCAGTTTGAAGGACACATCTTCGGATATGTTTGGTCCTTACTTCTACTAGTAGATTATGAGGATTGCCATTAACCAAATGACTGAAAGTGACCGGGGCGGTTTATGATGGGTTTTTATTCTTTCGCTGAAAAATAGTCGTTCATACTTAGTTAGAATGACACATACTCGTATGTGGTCGGTCCAGTTGATCCATTGGATCTTCAGGATAGCCGTTTACCTGAAGACTTTGACTTGATCGGGGCGATAGAACTTAAAATTTTTTTAGGGAGATGATATGATTTTCCAAGTCTATAACTTTGTAAGAAGTTTCAATACAATGTTTAAAAGAAAATTGATCCAACCATGGAAAGTGATAGAAAAACTAATTCTGTGTGCCTAACTGGTGAAGTTATTAGGCCTAAAAGACTCTAGAACAGCCATTGTATGTTAGGGTAGCTTTCTATGGTGCGTAAAAGTAGAAGTGATACAAACCAAATCTTCTCAATTTAATGTGGAGAATCATTCTGAGTTGTGCATGTCTCCATATACATCTTTCCGAATGATAGGCAGAAAACTGATTACCAGTCATACACGAGCCCGTAAGTGTTCTGATTCTCGAGAAGATAGTGTCAAGTACCTGCAGTGATCCAGATTCGGGACTTGCATTTGTCTATAATTTGAAGCTGTATTAATGTCTTTATTAAAATATATATATATATGTTGTTAAGCCTTCGGAAGCTTAGGTTGTTTCAAATATCAATAAAGAGGCAAGAAAGAGAACGGGAAGAAGACTCCAAAGATCGATGTGTGCTTACTATTTAATCTGACACTACAGGTCGAAGTCAACTCGGGGTGACTTGGGGAAAGCCAAATACGCTTTGAGAATAGATAGGAGGCATCACAAACTCTTATGTGATGTCCATCTAAAGTTTGAGCTTAATTGAACCTAATCCGTATCACATAAGCAATGAAAACCATACTAAGTTTTATACCTGCTTACAACCTGTTTCTTTATGTCATAATATCGCTGAATATGGATCTATGTGGCAGCCACTTAATTAGTATGATTCCTGTTCGGATCTTTCCTAAAGCATGCAGGTCCTCGTCAAGACTGAAATTTGATCCCGTTTATTTAATTACTAAAATTTTCACTGCATATTTTGTTTTATGGTTTAAAACTTGGTTACTTGGTTCTATAATCGTAAAGTTTAAATCTTTAACGGAGGATTTTAAAAGCCAGTTGAATTTTGATCAAATTTATAAGGTCCTGTTTTGTAAATTAAGATAGGCGAACTTACTGGTAAGGTTTAGGGGCGAAGTTGTTCAGGGGCGAAGTTAATGGTAAGCGAAGTTAACCTTAACTTCGCCCATGTATTTTCAAACCTATATAAGGGGTCAACTTGGTCAAACACTTTCGTAACTCTCAAACACTCAGCAAACTTATACCCACTTCTAACCCTCGGCGAACTTAAACCTTGAATAGAACCTCATTATTGTCTGTTTCTTGTCCGTGTTAAGACAAAGAAGTCAGCGGTCCCAACGATGTTCAAAAAGAGTTACAATATCAAGGGGTATGCTGAGTCAAAGAAAGGTATTCTTTGTTGGCTGTATGATGAGCAGTTAAAGTTATTTGTGATTAAACGCTTTGATGGGATAAGGAAAGAGGAAGCTAGTTGAAGATAAGGAAAGAGGAATGCGAGCTGATGGAAAACCTTGGATGGTGATGAAATATAAGCCGATTCGGTGTTTGAAAGAAATGCCGATGAAGATAATGCCCAAGGATGTTTTAAAGAGTCTCAAGTGGTGGTACGTTGATAGTCAAACAGCTGAAGCTGTTATGGAAGATGAGGACGAACAGGAGATTCTGAGAGTGTATGATCCCTTGCACTTGGTAAATTTGTCTCAAGCTGATTTGCAGGTACTAAACGATAAGAAGATATTCTACATTCATGCGTGGAAAGATGAGGCCAAGAAGTATCAGAGGGTGGTCTCTGTCTGTGTAAGACAGGGCGTTCATGCTTGAAGATGGGTGACACGAGATTTTTGGGATTACTAGACACGAGAATGAAGATAGAGATATGAAGCTACTGCCAAGGGGGAGTCTGTTGGTGCATAATGTCAGTAGTTCAGTATCTCGTGTTTGGTATGTGTCTGTAATCGTGTTAGACTGTTTGTTTTGGTTTTGAATATTGTTTAGCATAAGTTCGCCTGGGATGTAGGCGAACTTGGAGATAAGCGAAGTTATGACAACTTCGCCTAGTATGTTAGGCGAAGTTGTCGAGGTTATATAAACCTCACTTCGGCTTATCTCAAAAAGTATCTTTTAGACGAACGTGTATGGGTGATTATTGATATCAAGTGTTGAAGTGTTGCAATATAATCGTGTTTATTAGTATTGTGATGTGTGTTTGTTTATCGGTTCAACGTATTATCTATCTTACGCTCGTATCGTATTACGTGGAGATTCCGCACCCTCGTGTTACGAGATACTCCTGTGTAGATCCGGTTGGGAACTTACAGGGGACAAGCCCAACAAACTGGGGACAAGCCCAAACTAGGGACTGGCCCAAAGATACGGATGTCAACTGGGTACTCGCCCAAACCGGGATTTAGCCCAAACGTGAGATAACGTGAAAACGTTATAAACCAGTGGTATGGTACGTCTACCATAAATCGTAGGATCCTCCATATAGCCGGAGATAACGAAATTGTCAGCCACATGGTCCCGCTGCCCCGGACTATACGTCGGATAGCATGCGCAACTGGCGATCGTGAGAAACGTGAAAACCTTTAAACCGAAGGGGATATTACCATCGGGGGTCATATCCAAATGTGGGCTAGGCCAAGAGAAACAAGATAATACCTCAAATGTAAAGGAGAGATTGCCAACCTCTTGAGCATCAAATGAATCATTATAATCCTGCATGGTTATTCAAAACTTGGAAAAAATAAAATGTTAAGAATATATTATCCTTAAATTAACAACAATTCAAATAAAGTAGCTGATCAGAAAGATGATACCGATTTAAGGATCCTAGATCCTTTTTTGGATAATATTTCCTCTCAGGATAATGGATCCTAATTAGAAAAAAAATATTTCTTGAGGTGGATGGCATTCTATGCTCTTAGTAACCTGTTGCCTTCCATTGTAAGCAAATGATATGCCCCATTTCCTGCTTCCGACTCAATTTGATAAGGTCCTTCCCATTTGGGCGCTAGCTTCCCATCAGCCGGATTTGTTGTGTTTTAGAAGGCTTTCCTTAACACTAGATCTCCTTCTTGAAATCTTCTGATTCTGATATTTTTGTTATATGCCCCAGCTACCCTTTGTTGATAAACTGTCATTCTGATTTTTGCTAGGTCTCTGAGTTCTTCTATAGTATCCAAGTCTTCAAGAAGGATTTTTTTCATTGGCTTCAGGATCACGGATGCTCGTTCTCTCAGTAGGAACCACCATTTCTGTAGGGATCACAGCTTCTGAACCAAACACCAAAGAGAAGGGTGTCTGGCCTGTTGCATTTTTGGGTGTAGTTCTGTCTGCCCAAAGAACATAAGGAAGTTCTTCAGCCCATTTTCCCTTCTTGGATCCTAGCTTCTTCTTTATATTTTTGATGATGATCTTGTTGCTAGACTCTGCTTGACCATTGGCTTGAGGATGAATCGGAGTGGAAGTAATCATTTTGATTCCCCAACTGTCACAGAAGTTAGTGGTTTTATTCCCGATAAACTGGGAACCATTGTAACAAACAATTTCAGTGGGAATACCAAATGTAGTTATAATATTTCATATAATAAAAGATATTGCTTCCCTTTCTCGGACTTGTACAAATGCTTCTGCCCCAATCCATTTGGAGAAGTAGTCAGTCATAGCAAGCATAAAGACCTTTCCACCTGGTGCTTTTGGTAGCTTGCCTACAATATCCATACCCCATTTCATGAAAGGCCATGAGGAGGATATAGGATATAGAGGCTCTGCTGGCTGATGAAGGATGTTTGCGTGTCTTTGACAAGCATCACATTCCCTTGAATACTCCACTGCATCCTTCTTCATTGTTGGCCAGAAGTATCCAGTTCTAAGTATCCTGGAAAATAATGCTCTTCTACCTGTGTGATTGCCGCAATCTCCTTCATGAAAATCCTTGAGTACTTCTTAGATCTCAGGATCCTCAATGCATCTCAAATATGAACCTGCAATAGATTTTCTATATACCATATCATTTAACAAAATATATTGGGATACCTTTAGTTTGAAGGACTTGGGATTTTCCGTGGCTGGAATTTCTCCAGTCTGAATGTAGCTCTTGATAGGATGGATCCATGATCCTTTGTCATATAAGGATGAAGGATCCCAGAGTATGATTTCTTTATCATTCGTTATCTCTCCAACTTCCTGTTCTCCTATCGCTGGTGAGAGAATGTGGATTATTGGGATTTTCAAATCTTCAGGAATCTTCAAAGATGAGGCTAAGTTTGCCAAGGCGTCTGCCCCAGCGTTTTCTTCCCTCGGTACCTGTGTAATACTAAATATTTCGAAGGATTTCGACAGCTCCTTCACAACATCTAAATATTTCATTAATTTCTCACCTTTAACAGCATACGAGCCATTAAAGTGGTAGTTATCAATAAAGATTCTACATAAACTTGAAGATACCTGATCCTCATGCTTTTGGCTAATTGCAAACCTGCGATTAAAGCCTCGTACTCTGCTTCATTGTTTGTTGCTTGGAATTCAAAAGCTATGGACTGGGGTAATATGTCCCCCTGTGGCGATTTCAGTAGGATCCGTAATCCTGTTCCTCTCACGTTGGATGCTCCATATGTGAAGAGTATCCAAGGATCCTTGGTCTTTTCCAGTTGTTGGACTTCCAAGTCAGCTTCTTTTTGTAGACACTAGTGAAATCAGCCACAAAGTCCGCTAGTGCTTGAGACTTGATTGCTGTTCTCGGCTCGTATGGATATCACACGCACTTAATTTTACAGCCCACTTAGCCATTCTACCTGACAACTCTGGTTTTCTAAGAACATTCTTTACAGGATATTTAGTTCTCAAAATAATAGGGTGAGTTTCAAAATAATGTCTCAGTTTAGTAGAAGCCATAATAAGTGCAAGAAACAGCTTTTCTAAATGAGAATACCTGGACTCCGCATCTAGAAGACTTTTACTTACATAGTAAACAGGATGTTGTTCACCTTCATGATCCTTTACCAAGACGGCACTCACTACATTTCCTGAGACAACAAGATATAGATACAAGGATTCTCCATCCACGGGCTTCATCAGAGCCGGAGCTGAGGATAAGTAATCCTTCAAGGCTGTAAGCGCAGCTTCATGCTTCTCCGTCCACTCAAACTTTTTATTCTTCCTAAGGATGTCATAGAAGTCTTTGCACTTCTCGGAGGATCTCGAGATGAACCTATTGAGGGCGGCTATCCTTCCTGTGAGCTTTTGGACATCTTTGGCGTTTGCAGGAGACTTCAAATTAAGGATGACTTCGATCTGTTCGGGGATTGCTTCAATTCCTCGTTTGGTTACCATATATCCCAGAAATTTTCCGGCCTTAACACTAAAATGGCATTTTGATGGATTCAATTTCATGTTATAATGGTCAAGGATATTGAATGCTTCCTCGAGGTCTCTAAGGTGATCCTCAGCTTTCTTGATTTCACCACCATATCATCTATGTAGACCTCCATAGTCTTCCTTAACTGATCCTTGAACATCATGTTGACTAGCCTTTGGTAGGTTGTCCCTGCATTTCTTAGTCCAAACGGCATAGCAGTATAACAGTATATGCCGGTAGGAGTCATAAATGTTGTATCCTCTTGATCAGATGGTTCCCTTTGAATTTGTTGAAATCTAGAGGAAGCATCCATAAAGGTTAGCATTTCATGTCCTGTTGTTGCATCCACCATGGAATCCATATGTGGTAATGGGAAAGGATCCTTGGGGCATGCCTTGTTTAAATCGGTAAAATTGACACACACCCTCCACTTTCCATTCTTTTTTGAAACAACGACCACATTAGCTAGCCATCGAGGATACTGAACCTCTCTGATCATACCGGACTTAAGAAGTTTTTCAACTTCTTCTTGTATGATCTTGTTCCTCTCAGGAGCGAATTTCCTTCGCTTCTGATGGACGGGTTTAACAGATAAATCAAGGCCGAGTTTATGAGTGATTACCACTTTTGAAATACCTGTCATGTCAAAGTGCTTGAAGGAAAAGGTAGATCTTCTTCGCCCTAAGAAGGATATTATATCCTCCTCAATCTTACTGGGGATACTGGATCCTAGGAACACCTTTACTTCTGGATCCTCGGGGTCCAATGATACTTCTTTAAGGTCTTTCTCCCAAGCTTCCAGCACGTCCCTAGGATGTTGCTGTAGTTGCTATGCTATTGTTTGTTTGGTTGTTGGCTTCATTGACGATGAATAAGAGTTCCTAGCCTCCGCTTGGTCACCCACTATCTTTACAACTCCCCAAGGAGTAGGTAGCTTGATGCATTGGTGATAAGTTTAGGCTACAGCCTTCATTCCATGGATCCAAGGCCTACTTAAAATAACATTGCAACAGGAAAGGTTATCTATAACACAAAATTTTTGGTATGAATTCAACCCTTCGATATAAATTGGGAGGTTAATGCCCCCCAATGTCTTCTTAGTTTCGCCACTGAAGCCGACCAGCACCGATGTTCTAGGAACGATTTCTGAATCCGGGATGTTCATCTTCTTGAGGACATCATGTTGGATAATATTGACTGAGCTGCTACCGTCAACTAGGATCCTGCGTACATAATGGTTAGAAATAAATAAAGTAATAATCAAACCGTCATGATGAGGATCCTGAATGTTCAGCTTGTCTTCTTCATCGAAGAAGATCCTCTTGTCTGTTGTTAAGGTGGTTGACACTATTGGTCGATCTCCGTTATCCATCTTTACCTCTTTGGCGAGTCTTTTTGCTGCGGAGAAAGAAGTTCCACATATGCCTGAACCTCCAGAGATGAAATTGACCGCTTGCACATCCAACTTGTCCTGATGAGGATCCTGGATCCTTGAATTAAAAAAGATTCTCTGATCAGTCGTTCGAGTAGTGGGGATAAGCGGCCTTCTCTCATCGTCCAACTTGAATTCTTCTACGGGACTTTCTTCAATGGCACAAGAATCTTGAAATAATTCGTACTCTCTAGAGACAAAGTTGATCACATGAGCATCTGGTGGTGGTGGTGTCGCTTTATGTGGAAGATCCTCAAGATCCTGGATCTTGGATTTTTTTCCTTCCCAAGAGTTCTTTGAAGTGACCCTGCTCAGGAGATATCCAATTTCCTTCCTCGAGCTGATGCACTCGTCTGTTGCATGGCCAAAATCTTCGTGGAAGGCGCACCACTTAGACTTGTCCTTGAAGCCGACAACTTTCTCATTCTTTCAGGGCCACCTTGCTTTTTCTCCCAGATCCTTCATGGCACATATCAGGCCATGAATATCTACAGAGAAACAATAGTCGGAGATGCAGGGATAGTCTTCATCATCATCTTCTTCTTCAACTGCCCGTTCCTTCTGATTGTTGAACTTGGCGTACGGCTTCGAATTGTTGTTCCTGTTCCAGGATCCTTTATTCTTTTCGGGGGTTTCTTGTTTTGTTTGTCCCCCAAGACGATCCTGGATCCTTCTATCTTCTTCCAATCGGATGTATCTCAATGCCCTGCTTCTGACTTCGTCTAACGTCCTGCATGGAGTCATCACTAAATCATCATAAAAGGGGGAGCTCTTCTGAATTCCCATCTTGAATGCTTCAACAGCAGTAGTCATGTCAAGATTTGGGATTTCCAGAGCTTCCTTACCGAACATGGTAACGATATAAATCACTGGTTAACCTCTCAAATTTCTGACTACATGAAAACTGATTGTTAAATAAGTTAACCAAGTGAGAGAAAGAAGTAATTGAAAAGGGAGGAAGACTTAGCAGCCATTTTAGTGCGGCTCCCGTTAGTGTGGATCCAAAGCCTTTGCATAGGCAGGCTTCTTTGAGTCTCTCCGGAATTGGATTGATCTCCATCCTTTCCCTGTATTGTGCCACATGTTCTTCAGGATCAGTGGTCCCATCATAAGTCTTCATATTCGGAGTCTGTAACCGCTTCGGGATTTCAGCATCACAGATAGGTGGAGCAAATCGGGAAAATTTGTGGCTTCCTTCAGGTATCTCGGGGATTGGTTGTATGACCACGGGAACACTGGATATCATATCCTTGAGCTTCTATAGCTCCTTGGCCATTGCTTGGTTAATACCTGCATCCTGCATGGAACCACGGTTAGCGTCTAAGGATAAAGGATCATACAAATTACCTCTTTGCTGGGCGAAGGTTGGCATCTCAGATGAATATCTGGGATAAGAAGAGTCTGCTTTAGGAGTAGGACCACCTGACGCGATAGTCTGCATGGGAATGAAATCTCCTTCATGGACTTCGGAGGATCTCAGATGTTGCATTCCTGAGGATCCTTGATTCTGAAAAAAGGATTCTTGAGGTTGGGAATTATAGGACCCTTGAATATATAACCCAGAGGATCCTGGTGGAAAGACGGATGATCCCTGCTGGAATAGCGAGGATCCTTGAGTCTGTTGACCCACGGACCTTGTTGAAGGATGGGTGATCCTGACTGAAATAGTGAGAATCCTTGAGCTTGCTGACCCATGGATCCCTGTTGAAGGATGGATGATCCTGGATGAAATACTGAGGATCCTTGAGCCTGTTGACCCATGGAGCCCAGTTGAAGGATAGATGATCCTAACTGAAACAGTGAGGATCCTTGAGCCTGCTGACCTATGGACCCCTGTTGATGGATTGATGATCCTTGATGAAACAGTGAGGATCCTTGAGCCTGCTGACCCATGGAGCTCTGTTGAAGGATGGATGATCCTGGCTGAAACAGTGAGGATCCTTGAGCCTGCTGACCCATGGACCCCTGTTGAAGAATTGATGATCCTTGTGAAAGCTGAGCCATGGATCCTGGAGAGGTGAAATCCAGCATCCTGGGCATCAGGGGAGTGAGATCCTCTGCTGGCCTCTTAGTCTTCTTAAGATCTTCTATTTCACGAAGGATCCTCTGGTTAGTCTTGTTCTGCTGCTCCATATATGCTTTAACCTGCGAAAACATAGATGAAACATCACTGTTAGTATTAACCACCGGGGCAGCAGCAGCGGTTTTCGAGCTCTGGAAGACTGGTAGTTGCGTTTTGCTTCCAGCAGCAGCAGTTCGTTGTGCTCCTGTGATTGGCGGAGGCATTGGTGGCAAGGTCCATGATGAGAGAGAAACCGATGATGGCATGGTTGATGAAGCAGAGGTTGATTGAGAGGCCATTGATATTGATATGGGTATGAAAAGATCGAAAATGGATAGGTGTAATATAGATTATAGCACCAATTGCCCCACGGTGGGCGCCAAATTTTTTTGGACAAAAATCTGCTAAGGATCAAGTATCCAAATCTGTTATGTGAGGTAAGGTTCTAACTCAATAATGACAAGTGTATAAGCGTAATATTGGTGAACACAAAGGTTTGATCACGAGGGAAAAAGGCCTTAACCAAGATAGTCTTACTTCGGTCAAAACTTATCAAGGTAATCTTTGATAAAATGACTTCGGTCAAGGATTAATAAGATAATATTTGGTTGAATTACTTTAGTCAAGGATCAACAAGGTAACCTTTGGTCGATGAGTATATGATTATCGTGGTCTCAAGCACAAAAAACCCCCGGACGGTGAAAACTATCACCGTCGTTTATATTAGATAAAAAGGGTGTTACAATCGTTGTGGAGTAGATGATCAAGATTACAAAGTAAGCTAGTGAATAGAGAGAATGCTTGTTTCTGTTCTTAGTGTGTGTGATACTACATGTGTTTTCTACTCGATCATCACTCTATTTAATAAGATAATATCACTAACTATATCTCCTAACTATCCGGCAATCTTCCACTAGCCGCTCCACGACCTTTGACCACGTGCCAATAGCCGTCCAATAGCGAGATAAGCGGAAGAACGAGTCTTGTAGCCGTTGTTGATATTTAAACATCCATCTTCACATGAGTTCGTCCACTAATAGCCACGTTGAATTAGGATCCTGGATCCATGCTCCAGCTGTAGAGTGCTCTGTGAGGATAATTGATGCAAAGTGCGTCTTAATATTGCCACACATGTCTAACACATCACCATACTAAATGCAATCATTAGTAAACAATTAATACCGAGAATCGTCGATCCTTCATATCCTGATGCATATTTCAAGGATAAACTATCCATAAGATAGTCAAGGATAAAGGATCCTCAGTATAAAAATCATGGCCTAACAAGGATAAAGGATGCTTACAATGAGGATCATATCGAAGTGGGTCTCAGGCTCTAGGGATCTTTTTCTCTTAGAAGCTGCTGATTTGGCCTAGTGGTTGTTGTCTTTTCCTCGGAAGAAGTGGTCGCCTTCAAAGCTTCTTTCTTGACGGTTTGAGGAGTGATCATGCTGTCAATATCCTCTAGAGAAAACTTGCTGCCGGATTTCTGAGATTTCTGAGCACCTGCACAAACCAAGTAACAGATTAGTATTCTATCTTATTTTATTTATTTCTATTTATTACCCAAGTGCTAATCTTACTTGACATGTTGAAATCTGAAGAGATGTCGTAAAAAGGTTCGACGAATCTTGCTTGAAAATTCCTGACTTCGGTATCCAGGGCAAGAAATCTTTTCGCTCTTTCTTCCGTTCCAGGTAGCTTGGCCAGTGAAGCAAAGTTTTCAACTACAAACAAAGGAGAAAGATTCAAAGTTAGAATAGTTATCACGGTTTGTTTCTCTGTTTAAGGATCCGGGATCCTACCCTTCTTAACCTAAGTCAAAGGTAAATCAGTCCCACCGGGAATGGAGTCTCGATTCACAAAGAAAAATTGATTCCTCCAGAAGGAATCGTTCAAAGTTACTTTTGAAATTGGATTGGGTTGACGAGGTTTATATTTCAACAAAAACAGGTTCGAGCCTGGGTAGTAAGGGTACACAGATGTGCAAATCTTGAACGCCAAAGTCAATCTTTCTTTCCTCTATGATTCTTTCGATAGTGCCTAAAACCCTCCAAACCATGGGCATAGCCTGGATGTAGGACATGCCGGTGGATTCGAAGAAGTTTTGGGTAAAAAGAGGAAAAGGATACGTATAATCAATGAGAAAGGGGCAAGCCAGAAAACACACCCAGGTCAGAGTTAACGTCGCATCGAGTTGACGAGCCATATGGCCAAAAAATGGTTTCCTGTGGAAAAGTGGTCGGAATTCGTCGGTCTCAGGATCAGTGAACTTGCAGATCTCCATCGAAGGGTTGGTGATCAGGTTTTGAGGCTGCAACTCCAGTAGCTCAGAATCGGAGGATTCGTCGGAACGTTTAGAGGGAGAAGAAGAAGAGGCGACGGACATTTTTCAGAATATTATATTAAAAGATTAAGAGGAGAAGGATATTGTCAGGTCCCCGATTTCAGCTGGATCTAACTTAATCATGTCATAACTCACACAAATAGATGTGTCGAGGGGAGTTAATGACGGGTTGCTATATTTAGAAAGATTTCCGTTTGTTAAAGGAGGAATCAATAACAAACATACGGTTGCTTAATCAATATTCAAAGGTAACCAACACAAACAAGATTCACTCAAAAGATTTCCATTTATATAATATTAATCATACAAACGATAATCTATTTAGGATTTCTTAAAGGAAGGTTTATCCGTACGAATTCTAGGACGGCTTTCAAGAAAATATTCAGAAACCCCAAACATTAATAAATATTCAAATTACATAATCACAAAATATTCTAAGTGTAAAACAAGTCTTCCGGTTAGGCTTTGCATTAATCTTCATTCTCCGAGTAGGCTATGTACTCTGTCATCCTTCACAACTTGGTAACATAGAAGTGTGCCCGGGATCAGTTTTTGGGTAGCTTTATTTGAAGAGTATTTTACCAAGTAAAATACTCACCGGGTAGACTTCAGTCTTCTTGACTTTGTCAGACTTTGCCCGACAAACCCTTACGAGCAACCTTGTTCTTCAATGGTCCATCTAAACTCCTTGCTATGAAATAACTTATTAGCAAAGTGTTCTCGACAGTACTGTTCCTTGCTTGAGTTGAACCTTGCCCGATATTACTTAAGGATGTTACATTAAATCATCAAGCTTGTTCGGGCCACTATTATTAATGAATACCTTGCCCGGTCTTCCATCACTTGGCTTCATGGACTTGGTTAGCCAATAGCTTACTCGGAAGTGAACTTTACTTGGCTATGAAGAACAGACTTGCTTGATAAAGTGAACCTTGCTCGGATTTACTTAAACTAGTGAACCTTGCCCGGCAATGCACTAATTTTCAAACCCTGCTCGGATATCCACTAAAGAAGACTACTTGATGATAACCTTGCCCGATAGATAAAATATCGTACCCGGCTAAGTAAAAGCTTGCTCGGAGGTCCAAGGTGTGCCCGGATCCATACTTAGCGAATTCTGAGGAGGTTGAGAAGATTCCAATCTTCCATATACTTCATTTTGGTCAAATCTTTTATTCAAAAATCTCCCCCTAGATTGAAACCACTCAGCTGACCCAAAACAATTCTATTGTTACTTACACTTAGTCAAAATAAACATCAAATTAAAGTCAAATTACATAATCAAAACATAAACAGATTACATAATCAGAATTCTATCCGAAGACATTACAACGTGAAGCCTATTCTATGAATCTTGGCTTCATTTTAGCCAGAGATGCTTGTTTAGGCATGGAAAGTTCAATTTTTCTTGCTCACTCGAGAATCTTAACAGTTCTGATTGCTTAGCAATTGTAGGCCTTTGCCTTTCTTTATAGTCAGAGAGATGTAGTGCTGCAATCACAGTCAATTGCCATATATTGAATTTTCTGAAGTCATTTTTAGAGAAGATCTTCACAATCTCTTCATTTTCCATCATAACATTCAGATGTTCAGTCTTGGAGTCATAGAATACTCCACTTGGCAAAACATTGTGGTTGACTGAAGGGTTTTTGGCTTTTACTGCAACCTTGAAAAAGGGTTTATCCATCTTCAAGTGCATCTGCTTTGGTGTTTCTTGAGTAGTTGCAGACATCTTCCTTTTCTTTGTACTGTTCTGTTTTGAGACCAAGGATGTTGTCTTTTTGCAGAATTCCTTTACTTTGAATTTCCCCTTCATTGTCATCTTTGATAGATCATCCATCTTTTTGGATATTCCTTTGCTCTTACCAACTAGAGACTGAGCAACTCTCTTTTTCTTGTTTAACTATTGTTCTTTTATTTTCTTGAAGTTGCTCAAAATCTCTTTACTTGTCATGACTTTTACTAAGTCAAACGGAATTCCATTCTTCACTAAAAGTTTTGGTTTACCACCATATTTGCTCAAGAACTTTTGAGTGTTCATTTCTTCTTCCAATTTATCTTTCATTTTGTCTTGAACAGTCTCTTCGTTCAGTGTTTTTGAAATTTTATCAATCACAATGTCTAGTTTCTCTTTTACTTCTATCTCTGGTTCTTCCTGTTTAATCAGCTTGAGCAAAGATACTAGCACACCTTTTGGAATTTCCTCATCATTTATGCAATTTTCAATCAATTCTTGAGGAACTTCCTTTTGATCTTCATAGTTTGTTTCATCCCTTAATTTCTTATTGTCTTCAAATAGCTTCATTAGACTTTCTTGTTCTTCAAAGTCTTTGTCAGTCAGCATTTGATTTATAAGTTCTCTGTCATAAATTTCTGTCATTCTTTGCACATAGACTCTTTCGGCTTCTAATTCAGATTCATCCATGTCTGAATCCATTGTATTCTCTTTAAGGAAATTCTGAATTTTATCATCTTCTAGAGCAATTTATTTCCCTTTTAATTTCTTTCTTTCCTCAAGATCTTTCTTTTCATCTTCTGGAACATTGTCAGTTTCTTCATCTGAACTGTTTTCTTCATAAATAGAAAGAAGCTTTAACGAATTCTCCCCGTGATTCAGTGATTTCTCCCCCTGTTTTTGGCAGCTGAGGTCTTCTCAACCTCAGGCATTAGGGTTTGAACTCTTTGTAGAGCTTTTTTCAGTTCTTCAGAAAGATGATGTTTGTATGAATTGGAATTACTTGGAGTTGGATCCATTGTTGATTCTCTATTTAAGCAATGAACACACAATTGTCAGTTAGATTTCTAAGTAAGTGTAATTAAGATACAAATGAAGATTAAGGCATAAAGAATATTTCGATTCAAACCGTTGTCTTGAATGATATTGAAATCTGCACAAAACAGAAATGTGAGTTACTCTTGAAATGTGAATTTTCAATTTTGAACAACATATGAAGGTCTCCTTTTAATGAGAGTTAAGAAAAATGTAAAGTACATCTCTGCAAATTTTGGCAGAAAAGCTGTAGATAAAGCTCATTTGATTCTATCTCTTTCTTTTACATGCCAGGTAAAGTGAGAAACTTAAAAAGTGTTTTGTCTTTTAGCTCAAATATTTCTTATCTACTTAAGGAATGGTTGCTTTGGAATATGTCCAGAAATGGTAAAGTATTTAAAGTTAAAGTAATTCTTGAAATAAATTTAAGTAACATGAAGGAACTTAACCTGAAATACCTGATTTCTTGAGAAATTAATCACAAGGAAAATAATCAAGTATGCAACATCAAATAAGCATCCTTGCTAGGAATCAATTAAGACACCCGTATAAATTTCTTAAATTCAAGTTAAATAACTCAATCTAGCAAAAAACTTATCATATTTGAACAAACATACTAAGAAACATATTCAATCAAGTATACTTGGAAGCATAGTGTGCCCGAGCAACTTTCACAATGTTTTATCGTGCCCGAACAACCTTCTTATGCAAAGTATACCCGAATAACCTTCCTAGAATACAAAGTGTGCCCGGAAAAGGACTTCTAGCAGACAGTGTACTCGGAAAGTTAAGTTTTGAAATTACCAAGTATATTGAGGGAACAGAAGTGTACCCGAAATATAAAGTGTGCCCGGAAAACAAAGTTTGGCGGAAACACTTGTAATCTCAAACGAAATCATAAACACAAATATCACAGAGCATGCTAGGAATGAAATTAAAACACATAAACATTTAAGTGTGCTATAGTCTAAAAATTCAAAAAGCTTGCCCGAATACCCTATGTTAGCACTAAGCTTGCTAGGATACACATATTCAATCATCAGGTATGCCCCTAAACGAGGGATTTCAACATGTCAAACCATACCCGAAAATGACAAACTTAAACAATAATATCTAAGTGTGCCCGGAAAGGTTCTAACAACATATTCACACAAATCACAAAGCTTACTCAGTGTACTACTCCTAAGTTTACAAAGTTTGCTTGAACTAACAATCAGCGTATAAAATGCAAAGCTTGCCCGAAACAAGAATTTTTTGTTAAAAGCTAGCTATAACACATAATCATCTCAAGACTTCAAGCTTGCTCGGGAAATGAGTACAACAGTGTACTCTACCCGGAAAGTGTAAACACTTCAAAGCATGCCCGAAATTCATAAACTTAGTCAAAAATGACTAAGCTTGCCCGGAAAGGTCATAAAGCAATCAAACCTTACCCGAACTAACATATTCAAACATATTCAACTGTTTTGTGTCCAGAAAGGTTATAAAACATCAAACCTTACCCAAACTAACATATTCAACCTATTAAGCAAAATGCAACACCTTTTAACTTAAACCAGTTTGTCAGAATATATTTTTCATTAGAGATCATAGTTTAAGAGCAAATGGTGCATTTAGAGATCAAATTTCAGTTGTATTTCATTTCAAAACAATTTGTTCCATTTTCTGAAAAGATCTCAAGAATGGGATCATATTGACTAAGTAGCTCTCTCAATACTTCATTCTCAGCAATATTATGACAGCATAGATAGGTTAACAGCAGGTATAAACTTAGCATGAATTTCATCTCTTTGGTGATATGATTAAGGTTCATTTAGTAGCATAATGCATTAATGGTCAACACTGTGCTATGATGCCTCATATCTCTTCTCAAAGCTTATTTGGCTTTCCCCAGATCACCCCAATTTGACTCCAACCTCCTGTATTTGGTCAAAAATTATTTTTGTATGACAGAACTTATTGGATCTTTTTGTAATTTTAATATTCAAACATATATAGAGGTTGAACGTTGGACTTACTGTTAAATAACAGGCCTTTCATTCAAGATGAGACAGATTTTGTCAACATCTTTGTAGTTCTTAGTTGTAACCCTCTTGTTTGATAAAATATTTAAAAGACTTATCAACTTTTGGTTGATTTATTCATTCTTCCCCTTGTTTTTGATATTTTCTCAAATTTTCTAACACATGTTCTTTGTCATATTTAAAGATGTTTCATTTTTCTGGTTGACCAAATAACATCAGGCTTGTGTATGACTGGGTAATCACTTTTCTGCCTATCATTTGGAGAGATTTTTCTTGAGACATGCAAAGACAACTATGTATATCCACATAAAGATTAGCATATTCATTATGTTTATATCACCTTAGATTTTACATCATCATGAGAAAGCAACCATACATGTTAATGACTATCCTAAGGCCCTTTCAGCCTATTAAATCCATATGATTGGCTAAGTAGTCAATGTACTATCATTTCCCAAATAACATATTCAATCACCCCAATTACTCTTAGCTTCCAGGTTAATGGCTATCCTGGCAGTCTACAGGTAGTCTGCAGGACCAAACACATACATATGCATATGTCTCTTAGGATTAGAGTCAATGGCATAGTTTTAAGTGAAAGAACAAATTACAATTGCCCCAAATGCTTTCAGCCTTTGGATTAATGGCTATCCTTTCAATCTACAAGTAGATGATAGGACCAAACATATACAAGTACATGTTCCTTAGACTTGTGCAAATGACATAATTTTCAGCAAAAGTAATTTCTTTTGAGATTTTTCATAAAAAAAATCCTTCTTTTAAGCTTCTATAAAGCTTGAACTGAATAATCTTATCATATCTCTGCACCATTAATCAACTTGCTCATGTTTTGACCAAAATAAAGTATTTATGTAAAATTCATTAGAAAATTTCATTTTATCACATAATTTTGACATAAGACTCATTTTGACACAAACAGTTGTAACACATAATCAAATCTTAATCAAACATGATATCATCAAGACAAGTAGACAGTACTAACATTCAAAGTCTATCCTATCTTAATAACATTAGAAGATCAGACAAAGCACATATTCAAGCAATTAAGTAGTGATATCAGATAAGCTTTTATTAACAAGTAATTTCATAACAAGAACACTCATTCTAACATCACAAATGCACATCAACTGATAAACATGCACACATTTTAAACAAATCAATCATGTTAAACTTTGAAGACCAAATCAGTTAAAGCACATAACAGTTAACATATCAAGCATCGTAGTCAAGCATATTCACTTATCATTCATTATGTGTGACTTCTAACAGAATAATCAGTTAGCACATAGAGGCACACAACTAGGCACACATCCTTAATCAGATTTCATCAGAGTTGATCATTCCCAGGGCTTTCAGAAGAAAGTTGAACCTGGTTCTATCAAGTGGTTTGGTGAATAGGTCAGCCAAATTGTCACTTACTCTTTGCATTTCAATCAAACCTTTTTCACTGCAATCTCTTATGAAGTGATGTCTGATTTCAATGTGCTTAGTTTTAGAATGTTAAACTGGATTCTTAACAGTAAAATATGCAGCAGTATTGTCAATAAGAATAGGGGTGTTTAGAAAATTCAAACCATAGTCCAACATCTAATTTTGAATCCATAGAACTTGTGCACAGCAGGCAGATGCAGCAACATATTCAGCTTCTGCAGTAGAGATTGAGACAGTAGTCTGCTTCTTGCATTGCCATGACACTAGCATTTCACCCAAAAATTGACATCCTCCTAAGGTTGACTTTCTGCTCTTGTTACAGTCATCATAATCACTGTCTGCATATGCAATTAGATCAAAAGATTGGTTCTTTGGATACCAAATCCCTAAGTCTGGTCTTCCCTTCAAATATCTGAATATTCTTTTAACAGCATTCATGTGGAAGACTTTTGGACTTGATTGGAATCTTGCACACACACATACAGCAAACATGATATCTGGTCTTGTTGCAGTCAGATACATCAGAGATCCAATTTTGGCTCTATATTCATGTTCATCCATGGGCTCCCCCTTTTCATCTGCAATCATCTTTTCGTTGGTGTCCATTGGAGTTGAAGCAGTTTTGTACTCATGACAGTTGAACTTGTTCAAGATGTCTTGCACATATTTATTTTGGTGAATGAAGATCCCTTCAGCTTTCTGTTGAATTGTAATCCAAGAAAGAAGTTCGTTTCTCCCATAGAGCTCATGCTGTACTTGGACTTCATTACCCCTTCAAACTCCATGCACATTTGTTCATTTGTAGATCCAAAAATGATGTCATCCACATACACTTGTAACAGAAGCAAGTCTGATCCCTTTCTTTTGTAGAAGAGTGTCTTGTCAATGGCTCCTCTTTTAAAACCATTTTCAAGAAGATGATTTGAAAGCTCATCATACCATGCTCTAGGAGCCTGATGCAATCCATAAAGGGCTTTGTTTAGCTTATACACCCTGTTTGGATACATTGGATCCTCAAAACCTGTAGGTTGAGCTACATACACCTCTTCATCAATCTTTTCATTTAGAAATGCAGACTTAACATCAAGTTGGAACACTTTAATGTTCTTTGAGGCAGCATATGCAAGAAAGATCCTGATAGCTTCGAGTCTTGCAACGGGTGCAAAGACTTCCTCAAAGTCTATTCCTTCTTCTTGAAGACATCCCAGTGCCACAAGTCTAGCTTTATTCTTAATCACCAAACCCCTTTCATCCCTTTTGTTTCAAAAAACCCATTTGGTTCCTATTGCATATCTGTCTCTTGGCCTATCAACAAGATCCCACACATGTAGGTCTCTGAACTGTGCCAGTTCCTCTTGCATTGTTGCCACCCAACTATTGTCTTTTAGTGTTTGAGCAATGTTCTTTGGCTCTACTTGGGATAGAAAGCAGGAGTAAAGACAGATGTTGGCAATTTCAGAATGACTTCTTGTAACTCTTTCATGCAGATCTCTAATGATGTTTTCAGAAGGATGATTCTTTTCCACATAAGGAGTTTGTACCATCATATCTGTAGACAAATTTGTGTCAAGATTTGTTTCATTGAGATCTGGTTCTTCAATGATCAAATTAGTTTCTGCATCATGAAATTCTGATGCTTCATCATTATGTTGTCCTGAAGTAGATGCACCATTGTTTTCTAAATTCAGTCTTTGAAATCGATCTTGAAATCTTGCAGTAGATGCAGCTACTTCTTCACTTTCTTGGTTGCTTGTGTCTCCCTCATTCTGAACTTGATCATTCTGTACATCTTGATTGTCTTGATTTATCTCAGTATGATCATGTTCAGGACTGTGATTGTTTTCTTGATTATCTTCTTGAACTTGTTCAACATTGTCACATGAGGAATTCTTTACAAAAGTATATTCCTTTTCTTTTCTGGCAACCTTCTTCCATAATTCTTCCAAGTCCAATGTTTTCTTCTTTTTCTCATCAACTATACTGGTCTTGTAGAATGAGTCATCAAAGTCTTCATGATAAATCTTGAAGGACCTTATCAACTTCTCATAATCAAACAGCCATGCTGCACCATCAACTGTATTGAATTGATTCTCATTAAAAATGATGTCAGATGATTCTATAACACTCAAATGGTCTTTCACATATACTCTGTAAGCTTTTGAGTGTGTAGAATATCCAACAAAGAAACAGTCTAGAGATTTTGTTTGAAACTTGTTCAAATAATCCCTAGTGTTCAGAAGAAAACATTTGCATCCAAAGGGCTTGAAAAACTTGATATAAGGCTTTCTGTTGTGAAATATTTCATATGGAGTTTTGTTATGCCTTTTGTTGACAAGTACCCTGTTCTGAACATAGCAGGCTGTATTTATGGCTTCAGCCCAAAAAGTGACAGGTAAATTAGCATCTGCTAACATGGTTCTTGCAGCTTCAATCAAGGTTCTATTTCTTCTTTCTGCAACACCATTTTGTTCAGGAGTTCTAGGAGCTGAGAATTGTTGAAGTATTCCCTTTTCTGTACAAAATTCTTGCATAACTCCATTCTTGAACTCAGTACCATTGTCACTTCTCATCATTTTAACTTTCTTATTCAATTTATTTTAAATCATTGTTACACAACCCTTAATCAACTCTGCAGTCTCATCCTTGGTACTTAGGAAATAAACCCAAGTATATCTTGAATAGTCATCAATGATCACAAGAAAATATCTTTTCTTCCCTATACTTGGCACACTCACAGGACCAAAGAGATCCATGTGAAGTAATTCAAGTACTTGATCAATTGAGTTGATGAGCTTTGGCTTATAAGTATATTTGTGTTGTTTTCCCTTTTGGCATGAATTACAATGATCTTCCAATTTGAACTCTCTTGTAGGTAAGCCTATGACATGCTCACCTTTGACAAGTCTATTCATGTTCTTTAAGTTCACATGACACAGTTTCCTATGCCACAATTTTGATTCATTTTCAGTGGCTTTGGAAACAAAACATGCACCTCCTCTTGAAACAGCTTCTTTCATATTTAATTCATACAAGTTGCCATTTTTTGGTGCCATCATCATAATCATTTCAGGTGGAATAACAAACTCAAGTTTTAGAATGAAACAGTGTGAATCATCAAAACTAACTTTGTATCCCTTATCACACATTTGTGATATACTCAGTAGATTGTACTGAAGACCTTCAACATGAAACACATTATCAAATGAAACTTTTCCATTTGTTAAGCTTCCTTTTCCAACAATCTTTCCACCATTTTCATCACTCCCAAATGCTACAGGACCTTCAAACTTTTCTTCATAATTGTCAAGTGACCTCTTGTCACAAGTCATGTGCCTAGAACAACCACTATCCATATACCATATGTCATTCAGAGGAGTGCACGGTTCCTGAGATGATGATCCAGTTTCTTTCTCAATTATGGCCATGAATTCACATTTGCCTTCTTGATATCATCTGCAATATATTCTTCATGATTGCTCCAATCAAAGTTACCTTCATATTGTGTTGTTACAGCAACATTTTCTTGATTTCTGATCTGGTTTTGGTTGGTTGAAACAGTGTTGTTTGGAATATTTTGAAGGTTTTGGTTGTTGTTTCTCTGAAAACCTTGATTCTGAGGCACTTATTGATCATGATTGTTCATTTGATGTTGGAAGTTGTTGAAGTTGGGATTATAGTTGTTGTTGTTGGGAGTGTTGTTAAAGTTGTTGTTGAAGTTGTTGGTGTTGGGTCTCTGCTGATATTGAGGCTGCTGTTGATATTGAGACTGCTGATTTCTTGGTTGGTTCTGAAATTGGTTCACTTGGAAGTTTCTTGGCATATTACATTCTCTTGTAAAATGACCAGGCTGTTGACAGTTATAGCAATTGGCCTTTGACTTCTCAAAACCAATTCTTTCATTTGGCCCTGATAGGAGTGACCTACCAATCCTGTTATATAACCTTTTGCTTCTAAGAGCCAACATAGTTGCTTGCCACTTCAAATCCATATCCTCCAAGTCAACAGCATCTATCTGCTCAAGATCATCTTGTACTACACTTGTGTGAATTAAATTCTTTGCAACAAATGCATTATATGACTCAGTAAACATTGAAAGCAATGCCTGTGTATCACTTCTTTGACCATTTCCACCACTAGTGTGAGGAACATTCCCACTTGCCATAGAGGCAGAATCAGTGTCATCAATCAGCTGCACATTGAATCTTTGTTGGTTTCCATGATTACTTATGCTACCACCAACACATGATTTTGGAGTATCAGAATTAAGTTCAACAGGTTCTTCAATGATAGGAATCTGCTGTTGATTCTTGGTAGTCAAATTACCCATAGGTGCAATCAATGCATTTGAAACATTGAAGCAGGGTCTTTCCTCCTTAATCATCTCATTCTCTATCATCTCTATCTCTGCAACTTGAAGAAAACACACTACATCATCCAATTTCAAGTCATTGAAGTTGTGCTTTTGAATGATGAATTTGCAGGCAGTGTACCATTCCTTTGGCATAGAGTTAGGCAGCTTGGTATTAAGGTCAAAGTCAGTCATGACATAGTCTGTGGTTCTGAGATCATTCACTATTGATAAGAACCTCTCCAGAATAGACTTCAGCCTTTCTCCTTCTTTATACTTAAATCTTTCTAGCTTCTGCTTCAATCTCTGCTTCTTGATGTTTTTGAACCCAACATTTCCCTCAAACATTTCAAGTATTGCATCATAAATTGCCTTGGCATTGGGATGATGTGCAACCTTGGTAAGTATTTCCCAAGACAGACCTAGCTTCAACATAGCTAAAGCCTTGTCATCTACTTTTCTCATCCTTTCTCTCACGGCAGCAGTTGCTGCCGGATTTGCACCTTCTTCAACTTCCCCTTATGGACTATTCTTGATGGAATTCCACATATCAACATCATTGTACAGCTGCTTTAAACAATACCTTCCATTTAGTGAAATTTTCATGTCCATACAGTCTAGGAATCTTGTTAGTAGACACTTCTTGTTCTTTGTAACCAGACATTTTAAGAAATCAACAGTAGTTTCTTTGTAAAAATAGAGTTTGAAAAATAATCAGATCTGAAAACCGGTTGTTCAGATCTGAGTTGTCTGATGCGATTAGAACAAGATTTATATGTAAATTTGAAACTTTAAGTAGAGTAAGGAAGAGAAAACACCAAATGATTGTATATCTGGAAGAAAAATGAAGAACAGAGCTGCTGACGTCACTTTTCAATATAACAGTGGTCTGCTTACGTCATTCTTCTTCAAATCTTCAATCAGCAACGATCTTTCCAAAATAGCAGCAACAAGCTTTGATACCACTTGTCAGGTCCCCGATTTCAGCTGGATCTTACTTAATCATGTCATAACTCACACAAATAGATGTGTCGACAAGGGAGTTAATGACGGGTTGCTATATTTAGAAAGATTTTCGTTTGTTAAAGGCGGAATCAATAACAAACATATGGTTGCTTAATCAATATTCAAAGGTAACCAACACAAACAAAATTCACTCAAAAGATTTCCATTTATACAATATTAATCATACAAACGATAATCTATTTAGGGTTTCTTGAAGGAAGGTTTATCCGTACAAATCCTAGGACGGCCGTCACTTTCAAGAAAATATTCTTTCTTATCTGAAAAGTGTAAAGGCTCAAATCCGTAGTTGGTCCATGCGCGGCGTGCCCTAAAACATTCTATTTATAGGCCTGCCAACCTAGGACAGCTGTCATTCCTTCTAGAAACCCCAAACATTAATACATATTCAAATTACATAATCACAAAATATTCTAAGTGTAAAACAAGTCTTCCGGGTAGGCTTTGCATCAATCTTCATTCTCCGAGTAGGCTATGTACTCTCCCATCCTTCACAACTTGCTAACATAGAAGTGTGCCCGAGATCAGTTTCCGGGTAGACTTTACTTGAAGAGTATTTTACCAAGTAAAATACTCACCGGGTAGACTTCAGTCTTCTTGACTTTGCCAGACTTTGCCAGACAAACCCTTACGAGCAACCTTGTTCTTCAATGGTCCATATCAACTCCTTGCTATGAAATAACTTATTAGCAAAGTGTACTCGACAGTACTGTTCCTTGCTTGAGTTGAACCTTGCTCAATATTACTTAAGGATATTACATTAAATCATCAAGCTTGTTCGGACCACTATTATTAATGAATACCTTGCCCAGTCTTCCAATCACTTGGTTTCATGGACTTGGTTAGCCAAAAGCTTACTCGGGAGTGAACTTTACTTGGCTATGAAGAACAGACTTGCTTGATAAAGTGAACCTTGCCCGGATTTACATAAACTAGTGAACCTTGCCCGGCAATGCACTAATTTGCAAACCCTGCTAGGATATCCACTAAAGAAGACTACTTGAAGATAATCTTGCCCGATAGACAAAATATCGTACCCGGCTAAGTAAAAGCTTGCTCGGAGGTCAAAGGTGTGCCCGGATCCATAATTAGCGAATTCTGAGGAGGTTGAGAAGATTTCAATCTTCCATATATCTCACTTTGGTCAAATCTTTGACTCAACAGATACCTGAAGGGTTGCTAGAATATGTGGTTATAAAGAGTTGAAAGCATCACATATATAGGCGGTTATGATTAATGTTGAGGGTTTTGATAATAATTATCTCTGACAACCGTCTAATCGATTAATCTTTTGCAGGGATTTCAAATTTCAAAATGCCAGCTGTAAAACATAAACCCCCGCCATTTTGGGGGCAATTGTTAGGGCATTGAATTTATGCTGAGAATCCTCTATCCTTGATTAATTTATGGATCACTTATCCTTACGATATATTCCAGATTGTAAAGGATCAAGGATTCTTGGTATTATATGTTTACTAATAATTGTATTTGAATCGTGTTGTGTTTGATAGATATAACGGCTGGAGGACTAAGTCATCCTATACTTGCGCTACTGGACGACTTCCGCACGTGGTCAATGAAGAAGAAACGGCCAGTGGAATAGTGACGTGAATGTAGGAATATTAGTTAGTTATTATTGTTTCTCTTTATAATTGAGATACACGATCACTTAGAAAGACACTTGTATACACACACACCTGAGCAATCTCACGTTCATAGCTCGCACACTTAGCATACATTGTAACACTGATCAATATATCCACCATTTGTAACCTTTTTTTATATTAGTAAAGTGGTGATAGACGATTTGTCATCACCTAGGGTTTTTTCCTTTGATCTAATCGAGATCAAGGGGTTTTTCCTCGCAACAAATCACGGTGTTCATCTCTATTTCGTTCATATAATCATTGTTATCATTTTAGCACTAAATCCCACATAACAGATTTGGATACATTATCCTTAGTAGATTTTTGTCCAAAACACAAATCATCAGACGACACCGATTTCTTTTTCATATAGAAATCAAGATTATAGCAGTTTGAAAAACTTTGTAATGTGTCATTTCCACTTGATTTCACAAAATGAACTTTCTTGGCAGTTTTTAACAATCGCTTAGCTTTAATCAATGGGTCTGATGTGTTTGATATTTTGGCACAAGCAAACTTACGTTCAAGATCTTGAATCTTGGAGGTTTCATTGTGAAAGACACTTTCAATCAATTATGGTTTAATGATACTAATCGGAATGTCTTTCTCAGTGAACATGGTGTCCAAACCCTTTAACTTAAACACACGTCCAGTAGAAACTGAAGGATTTATGAAATGCAACAAATCCTCATCTAAAATCTTTGGTTTGTCAGATTTCATGGATTTAACCTTAACATGTGTTTTATTTTTCTCTTGAACTGTATTTGAACCATATATAGATTCCTCAAATTCATGAGGTTCACATAGGATATGATTCGAACTTGGAATGTTCTCATTTTTGTGAATAATTTCTGGTTCAAATACATCTTCAATAATAACTTTTTCAGCATTTTCTACAAAAACTTTATTACTTTCAACAAGTTGTTTGAGTTGATGATTGGACTTTAACATGGTCATATTTTACTGGTTAAGGTTTTTTTGAAACAACAGGTTCATTCACAATCACATCCTCTTCTTTTCTAGCAAAAGGATTTACCGTATAATCGTTGTAAAACGGTGGTGGTATTTCAACAAAACCTATACCCTTTTTAGAATCTTTTTGCTTACCAGATACTTCGATTATCTCATTTAGCAAAAATGATGAGTTTCTAAACTTGCCCAACTTATTTTTCAACTCAAGAACTTCATTCTCAAGCTCGGTTATCTTAGAACGATGCTTCAAGATTTCTTGAAATTTTTTATCGTTAATTGTCATTTTGACAGATAACTCAGCTTTGAGATCATGATTACATATCGACATTGCTTCAAATTTTTCCCTAGATCTCATTTGAGATTCTAAAGATTTTCTATAAGTATCCTTAAGTGAAGCAATTTCTTTCACTAAACAATCATTATGATTTTTCAATGATTCTAACTTAGGCTTGTTTTTCTCACAATCAACACAAGACATAGAAGGACTAACCTCGTTAATTTTGGCCATGCAAGCAAAAGTAGTCGGTTTCTTCTCACATGAATCATCAGAATCAGACTCAGTATCATTGTTAGAAGATAGCTCACTCCCACTTGCATCTTGAAAATCTTCATTTGACCCGAACATAGCCAAATTCGCTTGATTGTCGTTGCACAGCAATCTTTGTGACCAATCAGTTCCATCCATGTTGGACAGCATAGCTTGTGACCCAGAAGAAGATGATTTGGTTCCAGAAGACTTATTAGCATCATTTACATTTTTCCCAGACGAACTTCGATCTTGATTTCTAGGACCAGTATACTCCTTCTTTGGTTTATCAAACTCTTTGGCAATATGTCCAAACTCTTGACAATTATAACACTTAACTTTCAGTTTATCAAACCCAACCTTCTTGTTTAATGAGGGAAGATCTTTGCCAGTTCTTTGCATGAACCTTTTCACCTTTCTGACGATCATTGCCATATTCCATTTAAAATCCATGAGTTCCAAATCATCAGGATCGATTTGGTCATAATCTTCATCAGTTAACTCACTTGTGGCAATTTTACTACCAAGCAGATTCTCATAAGAAGACATGAAAGCACTCAAGAAGGCAAAATTTTGTTCAGCTTCCTTCATATTCACAGTCGGTGGTGTTGAAAATTGATTTGAAGCAGCTGAAGTTCCAGAATTACCAGAAGATCCAAATCCTCCAGAAGCATAGAAACAAGCACGTGGATCACTATAAGTTGTCGTGGAGTTTTCTTGTGCATTTTGACTGAGAAATGTTGCGATTGGAGAAATTTTCGAGCTTAAAGGCATGCTAGCACCAAAAAAAGCTGGATCTTGACTTTCTTTAGAAGACTTTTGACATCTCAAATCATATTCTCGAGCTTCAACTTTTTTCATAAACTCAGAAGCAGTCAAATCCTCATTCTTGAAATAGTTATTCTCTTTCAACACCATTAAAAATGTCGAATAAGAACTAGGTAAAGCATTTTTTACTGTATCAATCTTATCAGATTCACATGGTTCAATCTTTAACTTAACCATTTCAGCAATTAAGTGATTGAAACGAGTAGTCATTTCCTCAACAGTTTCACCTTTAACTAGATTAAAGTTTCCAAATTGAAACTCTAACATCACCTTTTTACTTTCCTCAGTGTTACACATACCTCTCATTCTGATGTGTTGAAACAACGAAGCAGTAATCTTGATACTTCCCACCTGATGAAATATGAAATATGTGTTGAAACAACGAAGCAGTAATCTTGATACTAAATTTTATCAATAGAGGACACTTGGATTGAGATCCAATTTCAGTATCCAATTGTAACATTTGTTGCATGAGTGTGTTTTGAGAAGATAACGCATAAAAACCAGCCATCTTGATAGAAATATTAACGAACTGTGAACAGTAAGTATAACGAACTGTGAACAGTAAATATAACGAACTAAAATAACGAATCAATTATACCAATTGAATGTTATCTAAGTAACGAACAAGGAACAGTATCACACGAATTAGCTTATGACGAATTGGTAACGAATCACTGGCAAACTGAGTCAACGAATCAGGTCAAGTTGACGAATCAGTCTAATGAACCAGTCTAACGAATTAGATTAACGAATCTAAATTCAATGTAACGAACCAAAGTAACGAATCTCTGAGTCAACTTAACGAATCAGAGTAACAAATCATTGATTCAAGGTGATGAATCAAAGAGTATGAAGTAGCTGCAGTTGATAACGAATCAACTACAGTTAGCTAACGAATCAGGTTGTTATAACGGCTATAACAAACTCTGACAAACTTTGCCACGTGGAAAAAGTTTGTTAGATACGAGGCTAACGAATCAGACCACGTGTCTGACGAACTAAATAACACGAATTGAACTTGGTAACGAACTAAGTAACGAATTAATGAGTCTTAACGAACTACAATAACAAATTGCTTGAAGATATAACGAATCTTCATCATCAAATTCCAGATTTCTGGAAATCCGATAAATACCAAAAACCAACACAAATATGTAATTCTCACTCAATACACTCCCAAATCGTGCAAATCATGTATCAAATTACTCATAACCTCATCGCGAAACCAACTCGTAACATCTCGTAAACCAATTCAATCAACTCCGAATCCAATTGAGCCAAAATCAAACCCTTGTTTCGGCCAATACCAGATTCAACCAAAAACAATAACAAACCAATTCAATTTCCAATTTCACCCAACCACACACTTTCAATATCTTACCGATCACAAATCCACCTTAATTCAGTCCATAACCAATTAAATCAACACTTAATTTGATTAAATTCAAACCGAACCTATATAAAACCAAACTTATACGTATAAACCTTCAATTAACGAATTAAAACACTAGATCAAGAGAAATCGAACCCCGAAAGCTCTGATACCACTTGATAACATCTCATATCTGAGATCCAAGACCTAAATACGAATCAACGGATCTAGTTCATGATTACTCTTAATTAGTATTAATTGTTTGTGTGTGTGTGTGTGTATGTTATTATTAGTATTAGTTGTAATATCTTAACGAAGTTTGGATCGAGAGAATTATTTGACAGAGTGTGGATACGTTAAATCTCAAACTTAAATTAACAAAGGAGGTCCCTCTATATATAGAAGATGGATCTAGTTCGTTGCATATTCCGTAACGAACTAGCTTCCACTTCGTTACAATACATCAGACTAATAACCTTGACGAACTAAGCTCCAATTCGTTAAACATCCTTAACAAATTAGGAGAAACATTAACTTAATCGTCTAGTTCGTTAAACATCCTTAACAAACTAGATATAACATAATGAACTAGTCTATAATAATAATAACTTTTACATTATAATAAACAAACGATAAATACAAAGACTCTAGACGCAAAACCGTGCACTAACAAGTTTTTTGTGTGGCTATAAATCATTCATTATATATGTATTTTCTTTCTCAAGTATTTTCTTATAAACAAATTTGTAAGAAGTCATCCGATATTGTACAAATAGTTGAAACACTTAGGGGAAACATTTACGGGATGTTTGTTTCCATCTGAATGAAACCATTCAGATGTAAACATCTGATTCATTCAGACTCCAGACTGTTTGGTTCCAAATAAAAAATGAATGGTTAAAATTATGTCTGAATCATTCAGACTTATTGTTGTTGTTGAATGGGACAGAGGTTCATTCAGATCTGACTCATTCAGATCTAAATGAACCAAACAGTCCCTTAGTTAAAATAAATAAGAAAAAAAAGAAGAAGAAGAAATCTCTCGATTTTGTAATCTGTAATATATAATATGTCTATTATAAACAACTAAAATCTATTTTATAAAATATTACAATATTAAGTATGTATTTCTTTTAATAGGTAAGGATTTATTTATAATCTTGGTTATCCAATGAGAACAAGGGTGAAAGGGTTACTTTTTAGTAATAATATTCAAATTGCATCTATTTAAGTTTTTCGGTTACACTAAATTGAATAAAAAAACTCATCAAACACTATAGTTTTCATTGGGTTAAACATAAAGAAACCAGAAGATGTGGATGGGCTTGGTGTCCCGATGTGGATGGGCTTGGTATTTGTGGAAACGAAGAAACGAGCTAGTCCATTCCGGTGTCCCGATCCATTGCCGAACATGATAGAGGAGAGGAGATAAAGATTTTGGGTTTCCTTTGGGTTGAGAATAGAGACAAAAATAGAGAGATCTCTTGGGAAGATTGGCATGCTTTCCGATTGTAAATGTTTTTGTTTGTTTGGTGTTACGTCAATCAGCGTTGTTCTTGTATTGGTGTGCTAGCTACTTGCTAGTGTTTTAATGAAGGTTTTATAGTTGGTCATTCAAAAAAGATGGGTTAAGCTACCGAGAAGGGCGGATTTTAATTTGTGGAAGAAATTTTTGACTTTTCAAGTAAAATATGTATGTGCAAAAGGGCGTGTCTTGCGGTTCAGTCTATCTTGGCGGTTACGTTTTGGATAATTTGGTTATTGAGAAACGACATCATTTTTAAAACCGTTTCTTCGTGTATTCCAAAATGGTGAATGATATAAAGAAGTACTCATTTCTTTGGGTGAAACAAAGGAGGAAGAATACAAAACTAGAATGGGAGAAATGGTGCCAATTCAACTTTATTAATTTTTCATTATAAATGGCGGTTCGACTTCGTTAATTTTTCATTATAAATGGTGGTTCGGTTTGACTACTTACAGTTATTTTGTTTTCTTTTTGTTTTTTTGTTTGGGCTACTTACCTCTTGTTAGAGGTGCACAAATTGGGTATTATGAAAAACCGGGTTCGGGTATGAAACCGGGTTCAGATATGATCGGGTATTGAAAAATCGGGTATTAACAATAATCGGGTCGGGTTCGGGTCGGGTATTGGCTTCAAAAACCAGACCCTGTGTACCGGGTTCGGGTAGGGTATTGAACCGGGTCTTCAATACCCGGGTATTTGAAGACCCTATTTTCGGGTATTGAAAAAAACCCTTTTATGAGTTTGGAATACCTTATTTTCCAGGTATTAAAAAAACCCATTTTCTACAGTTTTTTTAATTAACAGGCTTGCTTCATTTTTTTATCCTAACTCCATTTTTTGCATACAAACTTCAAAGTTCATTCAAACATACATAACAACTAAAAAATGATACAAAAAACATATATTTAATGTGTTTTCAGTTGTTTGGTATATCAAAAGGTGTGCTCTAAACAAGTATTTATATCATATACGTGCTCCAAAAAAGATCCGTTGGAGAACGACTATAGATCTGTGGACAGCCACACAAAAACATGTGCACAAACACTAATATCCTAGCATGCAAAAAATCTGGTTTGGGTATGCAAAAAACCCGGGTTTCGGGTATAACCAGAACCAGGTTCGGGTATAGTTTAATCCGGGTTTCGGGTATACCTAGAACCGGGTTTCGAGTTAGATCGGGTACGGGTTCGGGTTCGGGTTCTAACATTGAAAGTCATACCCTATCCGTACCCTACGGGTAGGGTCGGGTTCGGGTTCGGGTTCGGGTATTAAATACCCGGGTTTTAGAAAAACCGTTTCCGAGTTTTTTTTCGGGTCCGGTTCCGAGTTCGAGTTTTTTGTGCACCTCTACCTCTTGTAACTTGTAAGTGGTCTTCCTTTTTGTTTTAATAAATTAGGTCATTAAAAAAATTAAATATGTGGATTATGGAACATGGGTTGCGGTTTCTGTTAGGAAATAACTGTAATTAGGTGTAAATGTATTTTGGTGTGTATGAATCTTGGCTACTGTATCGCCAGTATCTTGTGCTATTCATTAATAAAATAGTTGGCCGTTAAAAAATGCAGATTTGAAAAGGTCAAGATAAGCATCCAGCGTTGTTGTTGATGGGTAGTTGTTGGTGAAGAATGAATAGTGAATTTACACATGTAGTTGTGGCCTACACCTGCGTATACCCAGGATCCCACACTATCTAGCGACAAATATGTCACTTTAATCTTTCTTCTGCTTAGACTGTTTATAGTGGCTAAATTATACGGCGTTTTGAGCCTAAAAACGTCGGGACACCCCCCCCCACCCACACACACACACACACGTGCGCGTTTTGACTGGCGTATTGGGCATTCGCTTTATGTATATAATGTTAGGGATGGAGCGTTTTGTCTTCTGCCATAGTTGTTTCTTAAAAAAAATATTTTTTTTCTAGCCAAATAATTCATCTAAAGGTCATCTTCTTCACAGCAATCGTCGGAACCTTAAAGTTCACGCCAGTAAGACGGCAATGACTTGTCCATCTTCTTCACCATCGTGAATAGGGGGAAACCACCATTCCCAATTCGTTAGGGAAGTCAAGATTAGTGGGAATAGGAGATGCACTTGACGGCACTCGCTTAAAACCGCCTCGTCGCTATGGTTCTCCAGTCCAGCAAGGTATACTGGTTTGTGTGGGCAAAGGTGTGTAACGGAAAAAAGATTATAATGGGGTATTTATACTTAGGGCTTTGAGGTTATTTTGGTAAATAAATGGGTTTTGTATATCCAAACCCGTTTAAACGTTTAACGTCTCACTCCCGAGCTGATAATTCTGATAAGTTTCTATAGTAAAAACATTTATAATGATAATATTTTTATTTATTTAATGAAATATTATATGTCTTGTTTTAATTAAAAAAATATAGATGTTAAAAAGGAAAAAAAATGATTGGGTACTGATTGTTGCAAGTTTTAAAAAGAGTTATTACTACACCTTTATTTGCAAAATATTGAAATGTTAATTGAGCGCTACCTGACTTAAAATACTGAGGGTAGGACATTATGACTACGCATTATTTTAGTTAGTATTTAATAAAAATAACCTATGAGTAATCTAAATGCTTCAAACTTTTTATTATTATTAAAATCCTTTAATTAATTTTTCAAATGTCGACTAAAATCATTCCTTTTATTTTTATTTTTAGCTTTCACTTTTAAATGATCACTGGATATTCAATCTAAAAAAAATTTATCCTAATCACATAAAGAACATCAGCTCAAGACCCCCATTAATTATACTGTAGTCCTTATTTAACCTAATAGTTATGATCAAAATTTTCAAGTAACCCCTTCAAAACGTTTGATTTATATATTAATTCGTCTATATGTCATTATGCATGCAAAACATATTAAGAGACGTACAAAATAAAAAATGACGAGGAAATTTAATAGTTAATCATTCATAGTATGATATGCAGTTGCGCATAGTCATCAATAACCCGTCATTATTATAAGCGCTTTCATAATATTTATGGGTGAGACTTTTAATTATCGGATCCTTAAGCATATCATGAATGTATTCGTTACGAAAATTTAGATTCCTCAATTCGTTCATAAACGAATAATTAATTTCATATTGAAATTTAAATGCAACACTTCTCGAACTGTTATTGTTTGAGAAAACATAGTACCTGACTTTATCACAGTAAGTCTTTAATATAATATTTATACGGAGTTAACATACTTATGAGTTCACTGATAAATTTTCAACAACACTTATCTACATTTGTGTTGTGAATACTTAACATGTTATATCATCATGACTTAGGTTGTTGTTATCAGCTTATTATGATTCCTCCATGAGATAAATTTATCTGCCAACATAAGAATATATCCCGAAATTACATTTTCTTATCTCAAAATCAGTGAATAAGGATGATGATTGAAAAACGAAACCGGTTATAATCGAACCCATATCACTAGGTATTTCGATTAAAATAAAACCTAGATCATGAACAACTACGGTGATTGTACCGTTATAAGTGAACCCATATTGAAATCAAACCTACATAAACAGTAATCACCATTGATGAAAACCAACTAATTAACTTGTGACCATAAGGAACAATTAAAATTTAATCCATATGAATAATTCAGGAAAGTAACGATCGTGAAGAGTAATTAAAACATATTGAGTTGGAAACGACAATTAAAACCGACAAAAGCTTTTATTAAAGAATAATTATGTAATTTCATTTTTTTTCATTCTAATTCCATTTACAAAATTACAAACCAAACATAATAACACTTTTCATCAAAATTAATTCCAATTCCTTTAAAATTTTGTGAACCAAGCCTACCCTTATATATTAGTTGACGATGCTAAGTTAAAGTTATAACTCCTTTTAACTTGTTTTCAAAAGAGTGTATATGATTAAAAATCAATCAAAAGTTTGTTTTTAGATTAGATTGTTGATCAGTTCTTCATGTAAGCAATAGAAAACGTGATAAATATTAAACCTATGAACATATTACAGCATGGAGAGTAGTAATCGCAGTTGAGTATGATGTAGTCGACTGTTTGTCATCTTGATCGAGTTCCCCTTTAGGATGTATAGTTAAGGATGGTGTTAGGGTTCTTGAGAGGAACCCGGGTTAGGAGAGAGGAGGCATACAAAATTGTTATGTGTGTAAGATTAGGTTATGATGTTAATTTATTCTCTCCCTTTATATACACCTAAGGGGAAACCCTTTATTAGCTAATTAAGGGTAATACGGCTCATCAACAATTACCAGACTAACATATAATAAGGTATAATTAATATTTTGATCTATTATAATATAAGTGATTATAATGGCCATATATAAATATATATTTAATCTTACATTCTCTCACTTGGCCGAGTAATCATTTACTATGAGTATTAGATAAGATTAATCAGGAGTTAACACTCATTTTAGCTTTAAACTTAAACTGGAGCAGAGAAATACAGTCATTATATTGAACATCAGCTCAAGACCCCCATTAATCATACTGTAGTCCTTATTTAACCTAATAGATATGATCAAAATTTTCAAGTAAGCCCTTCAAAACGTTTTATTTATATATTAATTCGTCTATATGTCATTATGCATGCAATACATATTAAGAGACGTACAAAATCAAAACTGATGAGGAAATTTAATAGTTAATCATTCATAGTATGATATGCAGTTGCGCATAGTCATTATAACCCGTCATTATTATAAGCGCTTTCATAATATTTATGGGTGAGACTTTTAGTTATTGGATCCTTAAGCATATCATGAATGTATTCGTTATGAAAATTTAGATTCCTCAATTCATTCATAAACGAATAATTAATTTCATATTGAAATTTAAATGCAACACTTCTCGAACTGTTATTGTTTGAGAAAACATAGTACCTGATTTTATCACAGTAAGTCTTCAATATAAAATTTATACAGAGTTAACATACTTATGAGTCCACTGATAAATTTTCAACAACACTTATCTACATTTGTGTTGTGAATACTAAACATGTTATATAATCATGACTTAGGTTGTTGTTATCAGCTTATTATGATTCCTCAATGAGATAAATTTATCTGACAACATAAGAATATATCCCGATATTACATTTTCTTATCTCTGAATATGACAAAGTTTAGAGTAATCTAACGGTTTGAATTTCTCACTTCTTCTTTTAAATTATAGTCTTTCGGTTCTTTTAAAGATATCTTAGTACTCTTTTAGATGTTTCACATTAATCTAGACATATATAGTGTGTTGCAATTTTGAGTAATATCTAAACGAATATAGACTTGAACTTACATAAGGCTTCTACTTAATGAAGCATAAGGAAATAATCTATGTGTTCCTGTTATCCTCTAAAGTAAAGCAGCATTGTTTGTTACATGTGTAAGGAATATCTCTGACATCTATAATATCAAAGTGTGTTAACAATGCTTTGACCTATGTAGCATATACTTGTCAGAAGAATGTCATCTATATAAGGAAAAATTTGTTTTTAGTTGCTCACGCCCATTTTAAGGTAGGTACATTAATCCACTTGGTTTTTGATGAAAATAATTGTATAAAGATTTCATCACATTTTGATGTTTGCATTAACCCATATATGGATTTTATTGACTTATTGACTAAATGTTTTTTGACCTTCAGTTTATAACTTTTAGTTGTTTTATGAACATATAATTATGTAAGCCAATTGTTATGGAAAGTTGTTTTAATGTTCATCTAATGTAGCTCTTAACTATTATAAGCTACTAAAACAATAATAATCCTTAAAGAAATCTTTTGTAATATAGGTAAGAAGATTCTTTGATAATTGGTTTCTCCTTGAAGATAACCTTTAACAATCAATCGTGCTTCTTAATGTCTTAACTTTTTTTATATTGGGATTTAGTTTAGTTATGAACACTCTAAGATGACTCAACCAAATCTAGAATGTTATTTTGACTTATGGAGTCAATTTTGCTAATAATAGCTTTATTCCATTTAGAAGATTGATTGATTTAATGGTGTAATTAGAAGGGGTAGGATCATTAAACTTCCAACATCCATTTCAACTTTAGTTAGCTATGTTACATAATCATCAATGTCAGTAGGTTTTAAAACCTAGATAACCTCCTAAGTTGATTATTGAATAATTTTAAAAGTCTCGTTTTAAATATTAGCTCTTGATTCTGTTACTATCATTTTCAGGATTCTAAGTGTGTAAGAGTTGGTACAGTATGGTGTATGAGAGGTGTAACTGGAGTTAAATTTGGAGTAAAATTTAATGACTCTCTTCCCCTCGCCTCTTGTACTTTTAACAAGTCATTATAAGGACTTTTACTGCTCCCACTAACCTTAAAAACCCTTAGGAAATTAGCATGCTTGGGGTCGATATTTAAATACCAATAGATTCTAATAAGGAAACAAGTTAATGATGTAAGTCGTCGTAGTTTCTCTTGTGAGGATTATTTTAGTAAGAAATCGGAATTTGCCCACGTTTAAGCAATACTAAAACTTTTGTAAGAGTAGTAGTAAATTCTAAAGAGATAATTTTTTATGGAATAGTGTTGTGATGGAGCAGTGTCTTATACAAGAGGTGTAATTGAGATAATATCAAGTTTTCACACCCCCACCTCTTGCAAATCTTGTTAACTATGATTGAGACACTTAAGGCTCCCACTGATTTTTAATATCTCTTGAAAAAATACAAGAGAAGTTTTAATGATGTACGTGATGTGGGAATCTGTCATATATATGTTAGACTTGATTTGATTTGATTTCATTAACGTTCAAATGTCATAATAAACTTAGAGGCATATTTAGAAGAAATCATATTAAATATATATGAATGGATCTCTTTAAGACCATGAACCATAGAAACAGATTAGATACAAGTAAATACCCTTTTAAATGATAAAATAATTATGTCCGAATATTCCGTTTGAATAAGTTCCACTAATGTAAGTGAAATATAACTTCTGATGAACCAATACTTAATTCTTAAGCCAAGTAATGTTTAAGACATTTAACACATGATTTAAATCATTAAGAATGTGATTATATGAAAAAACACCCTAATCAACCATGTCATGATTTCTCATAAAATTTGGTTTTAATGGATGAATTTTATAAGTCTCATTTGTCTTTTGTTACATTTTTATTTGCATGATAACAAAAGTTATGAATGTATATAGTATCATATAGTTCTATATTATAAATGTTTCAATCTAGATATTAATAACAAATAATATGAGATTTTAAAGTAAGAATGACTTTATATTAGCTATGCAAACCTCATAAATTTTATAATGTAGCTTAAGTATTGATACTAAATTCTGATTAATCTTCAGAATATTTAAGGTATCATAAAGCATAATTATAAGACAGTTTATCATGGTTCTAATAACCTTAACATTTAAATTTTTCACTAACATTCATGTTAGTTATTTGTTAATTTCGAGTAAACATATAACCTAGACTCAACCAATTATGTGTTAATGGAAATATTAGGATTAACATACTTAAATATCATTAATATACAACTATTAATTTTATCCAGTTGTTCTTTTGAACAAAGGATAGTCTTGTTGCATATGCCTAATCTAATGTCATATTTTTGCAACGGGACTTCTCCTTAAAGAACTTAAAGTTGTAAGTAATACTTGTATTTTTATTTTTTTAATGAACCTTAGAATATCCTCTTTTAGGTTTTAGTAGTAGTAAGTGTAATAACATCTTATTTTTCAGTACTAGACATTTCTTTTCTTGTACATATGTTGTTGATCAACACACTCATTTTTCTATAGTACTTTTGAGTGTTATAGTTGATTCCTAAGACACCAAGTTGTACTACTGAAAATTTTAGTATGTAATGTACTAAAAAAGTGTCATTATTTCCATGTGTAAGCCCTTAGTTTTATGGGTCATTGTTTTGTACATTATGATGTATTCAGCGATACCATTTAACCTTGTAGTTAGAATTTAGAAGATATGCATGCATATTATGAGTTAGTTTAATTAGTCTTAGGAAAAACTAAATCTTGAATAACTCTAGTGATACCATTTATTTAAATAAGTTCTTGATTATCATTATTATAAAAGACATTATGATTGATTCATCCCATTTGTTATACTCTAGTTTTCAATAGAATGATTGTTATAAGAAAGAACAGTAGGATAGTCATATCATGTCTTAATGGATAATTAAACTGAGGAGAGCTAAATGTTATTGAAACACTTTATGAGACAAAATTCAATTGTGTTTTGAGATCAGAGTGGATGATTTGGATGAGATCGTTATTTATAGAAGAATGTTATGGTGAGTGATATTATGGGATATTAAAATAATATAGATTAAAATTTATGATCATTAGATTAATAAAGGATCATTAATGTGAGGATCATTATATTTTATTGAAGATGTGATTTGTCTATTATTAACATCAAACTAATAGACTATAATTAAAAGTTCTACTTAAAAAAAATCACATTTGGGCAGAGTTAAAATTTATTTAAGTGTGTGTGCAAAAGAATTGTAACACATCACCTTTGGGCAGAAGTGAGACAACTATTTTAATTATGCACGGGCTAGTTTTGCTAGATAAAAATGTAAAACATCACATTTTGGCAGAAGTGAGACAATTGTATCATGTTATGCAAAAACTAACAAAAGATTTCAATTCGACTTGAATGATATGGTAAATTTAACACATCACCTCTGGGCAGGAGTGATACATCAAAGTTCACTCAAGTTAAGCTTTTTATATTTTGTGAAATTTTATAAGATTTAATTGTTTACAAAACATTTAATTAGGAACAGTTTATAGGAAAATTAGAGTTCTCGGGAAATTAGTTATCGAGACTTTGAGTTCTCGGAATTATGAGTTCTCGTGAATTTTAGTGAGCCTGGCTTCTAGTGGGTTTTCAGGACTATGAGAGTTTTCGGGTTTTATAAGGTTTTCGAGATTTTGGTAAACCAAAACCATTATAGAAAAAAACCAAAATTTAAAAATCCTTAACCCATAAAATATTTTTAACCCATAAATTATTTTATCCCATCAATTATTTTTAAATCACATAAACTAATTTATGATAAATATGGAATTCGAATTTTAATGGATTATCTTGTTTCCAAATTTAAGAGATTTATTTATAATTATCCAAGATATTGAAATCTTTTATTGATAAAACTATATCATGTTTCAAAATTTTTAATAGATAAAAATCAATCAAAATTGGAAACAACATATTTTATTCCTACGATTCATCCAAGACAAGGACGATTATTCGGTTTTTATGATGAACATGAAGAACATCTACGAAAAATCTTTAGTCAGTTTTCTCTGAAACTGAAATCTTAAACATATTTTAACAGATTTCGAATATATTAGAGTTTTAAATATGAATTTTAGAAATTATAATCAGTTTCCTTTACAAAACATGTAAACTGAGAAAATTAGGGTTTTAATCAAAATTCATGTTTTTCGATTTTAATTCCAGATTTAGGGAAAACATTAAGAACTAATTAATCAGCATCACTCTGATACCACATGATGTAGTCGACATGTTTGTCATCTTTAGGATGTATAGTTAAGGATGGTGTTAGGGTTCAAGGAACCCTGTTAGGAGAGAGGAGGCACACAAAATTGTTATGTGTGTGAGATTATGCTATGAAGTTAATTTATTATCTCCCTTTATATACATCCAAGGGGAAACCCTTTATTAGCTATTTTTTTTATTCTAGTTTTATACTCCATTTTCATTTCAAATAAAAGGATCCAGATACAATAAAGAGGCAGGTAAGCGGGTAACAAACTGCGCCGCCACCCCCTTTTGAATGGCAAAACCGATCCTACTGAAAACAAAATTATTGTTCTTCGGCATCGTTGAGTTACTGTGCACGACCCGCTGAACTCTTTTTAGAAACGTAGCAGTATCGGGAGCAAGAGACCCAAATGTATCAAAAGCAAAAAAGGAATGAAGGTATGTTGATTCTCCACACACACATTCTCGTGCTTAGCAATTTTTCCTACTTCTGCCTTTAGCATGGCCTGCCTAGCAACAAACTCGATGTCCCTAAGCCCCACAAGAGGGGACACCCCAGTAAGGTCCACACAACCATGCTCCCCCCCCCACAATCCAAACACAAGAATGTCCGCTGGTCGCAGAGTAGACCTTCCTTCATGCGGATCCGACAAGAAATTCACAGGAGCCTCTTTTCTTGCCGAGATTCCCGCCCGTTTTAACACATCACAAAGGACATCCCTAACCAAATCATGTCTATATTTAAACCCCGGGAATTCTTTGCAATGAACCGCGTGTTCACCAAAATTATCTAATCAAACCTTACGGCAGACCGGGCAGAGCTCATCAACTGGGAACAAGGGGATCATTAAACAATATTTAAGAATGGCTCAGTACTCCACTGCTGACATGTGTTGGCCTAACCCTTCGATGGGGGGTGACAGTCAAAAAGTCTTGAGCATGTGGAGCCTGAAGACATTCTAATACCGCTCTCTGACGAGAGGATATGCCAAACTTTTTTCCCAAACTTTGGACGATTTTACTATAAAGGGCACTCGCCAAAGCATTTTGGGCTTTAGGGGGCGGTGTCCTTATTAGCGAACCCGTCAAGATCAAGATCGGGAATAGAGTTGTGCTAATAATCCATCGTACACCCAAAATCGGAATCTAACCCATCAACACCACAATCACGCAAAATGTGGTCCTGTAATTTCCAAGATTGTGCTCTCGAGGCTACGGAAAGCATAGGTGGAAACATCCTCAGCTGAATATAACCCTAAACCACCGAAATGGATAGTGAGGGAAGCTAGTCTCCATTGAAAATCTCCAAAAAAAAAAGACCCCCACATACCAAATTATCCTCAATCATCGCACGAAGCCCTTTGTCAAAAACAGAGACAACTTCCTTAACAAACATAGGCTGACATGTTCGGAGTCCGAACAACAACTTAGCCACCCCTATACATGAGCGAAGCAAGAGAAGCTCACATTGAGGGTTACGCAGGCGAGTAAGACATTTCATTAGTTCCACAACTCTTGAAGCTCTGGTAATGGCCAAACTACTGATAAACCCAGCGTCCCGGCGAACCACACCTCCAAGGAGTTTTACCCCTAACTCCGGTCACCCAATCCCGATAGGAAATAAACCTAGTTTTGCCTTTTCCCCATTGCACGATAGCCAAAATACTTCGGTCTTTTTAATATTAAGCTCAAGCACCAAACTTGGCCCATTGGATCTAATAATATCCAATGCTTTATCCACTTCAATGGCGTCTCCAATAATTGTGCCATCATCAAGTACCATACATGGAAAAATAACTTGCAACTATCTCGTACTTGATGAATGAGGGGATGTAAAGCTAATGCAAATAGAAGGGGTCCTAAAGGATCGCCTTGTTGAACTCAGTAGTTGACTGGATACAATCATTCCCTACATATAGCCTAGTCGGTTGCTCATAAATAAAATTAACCCATAGGAAAATAGACGGGCATCTGGCACGAACTTCTTGCAGGAGTGTGATCCTATCCACCAAGTTGAAGGCATTAGAAAATCTACTGTAAGCAAAGCCAACGACCCATCAGAGTGAAACATGTTAAGAAATTTATTCGCGCTATGGAGCACCGCCTCCGCTCCACTCGGGATCCCGAACCCGAATTGAAAATCAACAAGGTATTTTGTCATATCTTTCCCAACACTCCTCATAGACACTTTGGATACAAGCCTTCTCCAATCGCGCCAACGGCAATAGGTATAACCCCATTTTCAGGCTTAAGCAGTGGCGTTAGGGGGGGCCGAAGCCACAAACTCCGCCAAAGCAACAGGGCATCTCCCCCTAACCACAAGTTAACCACCTCAATGATAGCCTTAAGCAAACCCACGACAATCGCGGATCCTTCCCCACATAGGGCATCCAAAATATGTTGGGCCCTAAGCCCATCTCTACCACAAGAAGTCCCTTTAGGGAAAGATTTAATACACCCTAGAACACTTTCAACGTCCACAACCAAAGGGGCCACCGAGAGTAAGGCCTCAGGCAAGGCGGTCGGGGGCAAGATGGGATGCTTATCAAGCAACGCTTTCATAGTAGCATCACCAAGAGGAGCAACACCCGAAGAGCACAATACTTTAACTGCGGCAGTGAAGTGCCATCGGCAACTTTTCGAATACATTGCTTAGCAATGAGGCCCTCCCTCGAATGATCAGTCCCGAAGGAGGCCTCATCGGTTCTTGAGCCCATATCCATCGGTTGGTTAAAGAGTGATTGAATAAGATCAACACATCCGCTTCCATCACCCCAACGTGCTAGGGCATGCCGAATAGAATGGCATTGTAAGGATTTCCTATTCCCTGACCTACGCTCATGTCGATTGGAAGGCTTGACAACTTGTAATGTGCAACGGGGTAATTTCAAAAGTTTAGCCCACGCTTCAATGGACTTTGGCCTAGACATCACCTTGCACAATGAAACATAAAGGCATAGGCAAATGCCTTGCAATAGCTAGGATGGATGCTTTTTACTGTCTTTAAAGGAAGTGCGAAAATACGGTCAATGAGGGTCGCGTCCAAAACTATCCCGCCCAAAGAAACTACATATATTGCAAGTTGTGGCTTAGGGATCCCAACAAGGAAGTCTTCCACCCATCCTGTATCACACGTGAACTTGATAACCTTGTCTACATGGTGACAGTTTTGATTAAGGGACTGCAAAGACATGCATTCACCGCACAACCATTGTTTGGCAACCTTCAGAGCATTCGCCAACGCAACAAAAAGATCACAATTCCCGGATACCGCATCCTGCATAGCGCATTTTTTCTCATCCGAACATAAGTGTAGCCGCTTTATATGTGCCACTAACCTTTGGATCCCCTTAGACAATGGCGAAGCTTGGACACGAATGTCGGGGGGCTCAAAATGTATTATGTATTATAAAAATCATAAACGAGGGGGCGAGCTCAAACTTTTGGCCGAAAACAAATAAAATTACACTACGTATAAAAATTTTCAGACGAAAAACAACTAAATTTACACTAATGCGTGAAAAAACAGGGGGGCCGAGGCCACCCCTGGCCCTTGATATCCTTCGCCCCTGACCTTGGACCCAACCAATCCATCCTGGCAGCAATGGAATTCTTTAAAAGGGCATGGCCAAAAACCTTTTAAACAGCCCGTGCGCACCTCCCCGATAGGGCTCCGTTGACAATCCGAGCCCTGGTCATAACCCCACACGACAAAAGGCCAGAAAAAAAAACAAACTCGAGCTGAGTTTTGGGAGTAAAAACAACTAAGAGGAGAAAGGAGAGCAACCGCCAGTTGCTCTCCCCTCCGTAAACCCAAAAAATTCGATTAACTCATTGAGACATTTTATCGAACACCTGGCGGGCGGACCCAAAACCGAGGATTAAATGCAGATTAGAGAGGAGATAGGCTGATTTCGAGATCACTTGGTTGTAGAAGAAGCAAATATTTAATTACTTTGATGCGATTTGGATGTTTAATGGTTAGCTAATTAAGGGTAATATGGCACATCAACAATTACCAGACTAATATATAATAAAATATAATTAATATTTTGATATATTATAATATAAATGATTATAGTGCCATCTATTATAATATAAATGATTTTAACCTTACATAGATACAAAATAGTAAATCAATTTTAGCTATCAAGTATTTTACTAGAGTAAAACTAAATAGGGCATATGGATCGCACAACAATCCGTTGAAACGCGTTAATTGTGTATTTGCTTATATGTCGAAGATCCAAGTGAGCCTAGACTACATCATTTATCCATATGTTTTGAGTTCACATTTAACTCATATAGGATAAACGACCCAAGACGTTAACAATTAAAAAGTCCTAGACCGGATTATATTTAAGAGCATTTATATTTAAGAAAGTCTTCTCAAAGCAAAAGTAACTGGGAGTAAAGGAGCTAGGCACTTTGTCGTCAAAGGTTAAAGATTTCATAGCATACATTTACAATGTAGATTTTGTCTAATTGGTTTCGGCCCGCCCCTGGCCACCAACCATATCGCAACCCCCTTCGAGCTTTAACCCCCTACCGCTTCATTAACGCGCTGTTAGTCCTGTTGGCGCGGTGTTATACCCCTAGCCTACAAATGAGGTGGGTTTAAGGCTAACAACTATCGGCCTTATTGGTAATAACGACAGAATTTTATATTTAGAATGTGGACAACGATTGTAACATTCTATTCTCTGGCATACATGTAAATATGCAGTGGAGATAAATGGTAAATATGTAACTTTAGATGGGTTTCGTTATCATCGAAGCCAATGGGCTCCACACAAGATTCATTTCAAAGCACGTGTTGTTCGACTTTCTCCACTTCCTTTCCTCTATCAACCATTTCCCTTTTGTTTTTGCCACAATATAATATATTTGTCGTATTTCATGGCTACTGAATGGTTATTTTTATTATTTTATAGTTTTTGAATTATCGAAATATATCAAACACCTCAATCATGATTGAAAAATAGAACTTTTTTTATTTTGAAATTGATGTTCCGATTATGATTGTTTTAGTTCTATGAATAAAAAATAGGAGCATACATGTATATAAAATAACATCTATCGATTTTAATAAAAGATTAATTATTTTTATAACTTGTCTATCTCTTAAACTAAGTTTATCAACAATCCAAAACAACCCAACTTTTTAATAAAAATCTAATTTTTCTCTTTTTCACATACACAACCCAACCTAACCAATTCTTCACTTTTATTCACAATCCAACTAAACTTAATTATTTTAATACATAATATATATATATTATTTATGTTTTAATTTATTATATAAAAATCTATTAACCGTTCTATCAAGACTAATACTTCATGTACTAGTCTCAAGACTAATACTCCATGTATTAGTCACAGGTCCATGAATATATGCTAGAATGAGCAGATAATATCATATTATTTTTATTTATACACATACATAAAACACATAAGTTGAAAAATCAAATATCTTACACATACATAACTTGATAATTAAACATCTTACACGCTAATAAAAAATAAACTAAAGATAAAACATACAATAGATAATATTGCACATACATAATTTACATATAATAATATTAAAAAAATACATGTTTAAAAATGCTCCGTTTTTAATAATTTGATATTGAAATGCTCATAAAAATAAATTAAACAAAACTGTGTTTTAAAAATTTAAAATAAGTTAAATAATATAAATTATTAACAAAAAATCAAATTGTATAGAAAAGAAATTGGGTAAAAGAAAAGAAGAAGGAAAATAATATTTAAATGATTGAAGGCCATGGCTTGGGTTGTGAGCTCGGCCAAGTCGTTGGATCAGTTGGGTTTAATTTATTTTTTTAATTATCAAATAGTGTAACAACCTCACAAGAGGTTTTTAATAAACCTAGTCTTAGCCATCTTCACATTTTTTTTTCAGCCAATTTCATACATGGTCCTTAGCTATTAAATAATTTCAATATATGAATTCAATTTTTATTAAATGTAAATTTAACTCATTCATCATTAATATTAACTGTGAAATAAGAAAATGAGAAAATATCAAAATTGAAATTGCAAGCCTGTTAGAATAACATTTTAAAGTCTAATTTGTGTTTGGTTTATTCCTTTTGAGATATTTGGCTAGTTTGAATTTGCTTTGTAATTTGCTTTGAACTTATGTACTTGGATGAAATTTTGGTTATTTAAAATAACTAATAAGATATTGTTATGTTTACATTTATTTGATAGTAGCTTGTGAGCTGTGAACCAACAGTTTGCACCCCGATATTCCGCCGTAGGTTAGGGTGTGACACAACCCCTAACTTTTGAATGGATTTTTGAAAAAACCAATAAGCCAATAAGCTGTATTGAAACTCAATCCCAAACATGCTCTTAATATTTCTAAAAAATTATTGGGTTCGTGTTAAATTTGACCTACGTGTAAACATGAACATAACCCATTTAACAACCTAGCAGGTAGGTGAGTGGATGGAAGCATGTGAAGGTGGATCTTAATATTTCATTTTTTCATTTCATTTTTTTACCGTTTAAGTAAATTACATAAGTGTCTTTGCAGTTTTCCTTAGGGTTGTTTATTATGAAAGTTAGTGTTAATAAGGTTGTTTAGGAGCCGAGCTATGGAAAGCTTGGCCTTAGCTTGATTTTAAATTGAACTGGCTCCGCTCGGTTTTTAATCGAGCTGAGAATTTGAGCTCAAGCTTCGGTCGGTTTTAATAGGGTTGGCTTGACTCGTCTTGATTTGGCTAAGTTTTAAATAATATTACTAAATTTCAACTCAATAATAAATTTTACTTAAATTTCCAACGTTTTTATATAAAATAAAAGTATCCAGTTACAATAAAGAGCCAGGTAAGAGGACAACAAGCTGGCACGCCACCCCCTTTTGAATGTTAAATCCGGTCACATTGAAAACAAAGCTATTGTTCTTTGACATCAATAAGTTACTATGCACGACCCGCTAAACTCTTTTCAGAAACGTAGCAGCATCGGGGGCAAGAGACCCAATACATCGAAATAAGTTCATAATGGGTTCAACAAATACAAAATACGAAACGAGTTTAACGAAACACAAAATAAGTTAAAAGTAATACATAGTCATATATGACTGACTGAAAACATATAACGAGTTCAAACAATGTAAGGCCCTGTCACCGGTAGCCCTACTTTCGTGTTGGATTTACTCATAAACGCAGTTCTAAATATCAGAGTTAATTAAAACATTCGCGGAACATTAAAAACATTCAAACCATTACATTCCATAACCATAATTCTTGTCTTATCGAGCATTCATAGACATTTAAAAACAAAACATAGTCTTATAAGATAAAACATCATAGCAAAATCTCCAGATGCCAGCTTCGTCCAACTCTGCCATGTGTCCTCCTCAAGCTACCTGCCTCATTCTACTCACCTGCGTGCATACTAAAAGTCAGCTACGCTGAGTGAGTTCTAGTTAATCACATAATCATACAATATCTTCTTACATTTCATACTTAACCTCTTAACTTTCTTTCATACACACATAAGTGCATATACTTTCATTCTTACTTTCATACTTTCTTTACATACATAATCATACGTTTTAAAGAGCCTTTCGCCCTATAACCTCACAGATATTATAAGGGTCTGGTCCTTAACATCACAGATATTATAAGGGTCTGGTCCCTAACATCACAGATATTATAAGGGTCTGGTCCCTAACATCACAGATATTATAAGGGTCTGGTCCCTAACATCACAGATATTATTAGGGTCTGGTCCCTTTGTTTCGTGTAACTGTACCATACCTATTCATACATGCTTCCCTTGACAATACGTGCAATCTCCGAAGAGCGTTCACGTACCATCATCATAACATACATACATTATGCATACATCATATATTCATACATACATCATATATCTCATCATACTTATCAATCATATCTTAACTACCACCTGACGGTTCATGCAATATCCGAAGATCGTTCACGCACCGTCAAGCAATCATCATACGTAAATCATACAAGGCATACACTTATCACTTAAGATAAGTGTATTCACTATCACATCGAGTATGCACACAGCCCCGAAAACATAACAAGGAAGTGGGGCTAGAAACTCACCTCAAGGCGGTTGCGTTCACCGTTTACGGTTATCCCCTTCTTTAGCTGTGCGCGACTAACTGTATAATAATTATACGTATCAATAACTATCACTACACATATCGTCTTTCTAGTTTAATTATTACCCTCAATGAACGGGGGTCCGGGGGCAACGCCCCTGTCAGCGTGGGTTCTAGGGGCGGCAGCCCCTAACGGGGTCCAAGGGGCAGAGCCCCTGGCTGGGGTTAAGCTGCCAGGTCAGCTTGGAAAAATTTTATTTTCATTAACTGTCTTATCACATTTTCCATTAGCATTTTGAATCATTGAATAATATGCTACTTAAAAGTTCAAGGGTTTATTTGCAATTAAATCATTCTTTTCTAAGTCCAGGGACTGTTTTGTCATTCTTTCAAAGTTCTAATTCGTCACTCAGTTCTTAACGAATAGGAATTCAACGAATTAGCCATTATAGCGAATCTGCCTTTGTAACAAATCAGGCATCTTAACGAACTGGTCCTTATAGTGAATTGGACCTTAACGAACTGATCTGGTCAACGAATCAGTCCATATAGCGAATTGGACCTTCTAATTCGTTATTTCTTTTAACGAACTAATCATAACGAATCAAGTGTAATTCATTACCCTTTTCCCTTAACGAATCGGAGACGAATCATAGACGAACTAGATCTAGTTCGCTGTGCTCCCTTAAGCGAATCAACTAACGAATCACCTTCAATTCGTTAAGCCCCCATAGCGAACTAGGGTTAGGTCAGGGAATGTCAGAACATTCCCTGACATTCCTTATCCTCGTACCACTATTCCGGCGCAGCCATTCCGGCGCCGCCTTTGCCGGAAAGCCGCCGGAAAACCGCGAACACGTCGGAAAAAACGAGTTTTAACTCGTTTTTCACCGTTTTTCGTCCCGTTTGATCCAGATCTGAGCTAGGGTGACCCCTAAGCTCATCATAGGTTCGGTTTATACCCGATTCCACCCGGATCTCGTGACTTAAATGGTTTAACGGTGTCGGCTCGTCGTTTAGTGACCATAACTAACGGATTTAAGCTCATACAACAAAATACTATCATACCTTGGGTCGGGATCCGATTCTTCTTCTATATTTAGGCTAGAGAGGCTAGAGAGAGAGAGAGAGAGCTTAAGTGTGTGTGTTTGAGAGGTGTAAGGGATATGTGTAAATGAATTAAATAGAGGATTAAGGGTATATATATTTTTTGATCATGGGCTTAAGCCCATGGTCTTTCCTTCATTCCTCCATAACCCAAGTCCATAACCCAAGTCCATAACCCATATCCATTTACCTAACATAAGTCTATTTCGTATTCTATTCAACTAAACCGATAACGACCCGCTATAAAATAAACGAACTTTATTTTATTAATATAACCGAAAGTAGGATGTTACAAGTAAGATTTGGGAGTGTAAGAGTTATGTGAAAACCTTAGTACTTTTACAAACAAGATACACAAGAGTGAAAGACAATAAACATGTCGTACCTTTACAAACATAATTAATGATAAACAAAATTTGTGAGACGAGTATGAGAGGCGTGAACGTAACAAACTAGACAAAATTGCACATAAGACGTGATTGCTTACTTGATTTGGTCTAATATGCTAGTGCAAGTTAGGGTGATTTTTAAGGATGAACTGAGAAGCGGAACGACAAAAAGAAAAAAAAAAGTGACAAAGGACTTAAGGGTTAAAATGGATTAAGATGAGATCTTAGAGAAATTGGAAAACAAGTGAGATATGGTAATTGGGATTTTGGAGGCATGTTTGTCTCATTTTCTAAACATTTCCAATAATATATATATATATATATATATTTTGGTAGAAAATGAGAATATATATATAGATAGATAAAAGATCCAATACAATAATCCCTAATCGTACATTACGTACGCGAGTTCCTACACTGTTGATTTTAAAATCACGCGATGGCAATATTGTAAATTTCATCAACTATGATCCACTGCTCCCATCGATTCCGTCCGCCTTCACTATCACCGTTCATCAATTCGTCACCGTCCAACGATTGTATTCACCGTCGCGACCATCGACATTACCGTCGTGAACACCATCTTCCTCCGTCACGATTTGTTCACAGGTTAGTTTATCAAATTGATCAATTGAAATTGAACTTGATGAACTAATTGATCAATTAAACTTTGAAATTGATCCAATTAATCATCAATTTGAAATTTCAGTTATCAATTTTGAGTTTGAGTTCTGGGTTTTAACATTGAACGTATTAACATTAACCTAGAACGTATAAACTTTTTGTACTGAACTTTTAAAGTTTAATTGATTTTTGTTCTGAACGTTTAAACAGAACGTATAATATGTTTAAACATAACGTATAAACAAAATGTATAAACTTAATGTTAATACGTTCAATGTCAAAACCCAGAACTCAAAACTTAAAATTGATCAACTAAAGCTGCAAATTGATGATTAATTGGATCAATTTCAAGGTTAATTGATCAATTAGGCTCATCAACAATTTCAATTTCAATTGGAAATTGCTCAACTGACTGTGACCAACGATCGATGGTGGTGACGGACGATGACGGTGCTCACGACAGTAGACGATGGTCGCGACGGTGGACTTTGACGGGTATGCGTTAAGTATTTTTAGGTTAATTACAGTTATGTCACTAAGCAGTTTTATTTTCAATTAGAATCGATGGTGCAGGAAGTCATGTATGTAATGTACGATAAGCGATTATTGTACGTTAACTCACCTCTATATATATATATATATATATATTATTGGAAATGTTTAGAAAATGAGACAAACATGCCTCCAAAATCCCATAAGTCCATAACCATAAATTACCGAACCTTTCTTACGGTAAATTTTGATTGGAAAAAATAATTTAAATTTTATCTTTCCTTAGCTTCAATGTTTATTATCAAGAATATATTAACTGTCGGTATCGGGTGTTGCTAAATGTATAACCCTCATACTATATATATATATATATATATTCGATTAATAGTCTCAACTAAATATATCAATTTAAAAACTATTAAGTCATTATTAATTTTTATTATTTGTATTGTAAATATTATTACAATATTTTTTTAAATATTGTTAATATTATTTTAATTTTACTAATATCAATATTAGTCACACATATTAGTATTAGTCATACATACACATATACATAATATATTAACATTAATAATAATAACAACAATAATAATAATAAATATTATAATTATTATGGTAAAAACAATAAACACAACAGAAGAAAAAAATAAAAATATAAACTTTGTAGTTTTTTATTTAATATTTTAAAAATAGACCATAAATTGAAAAAAATTAAATGTTCGAGAGGAGTACTACGTCAGACAAAACTGTTAAAATAGTTGAAAGTTCAGAGAAGGGTGGATGATAAGTAAAATAGGAGTTACATTTAGCCTAGTACTAAACAAAGACAAAAGAAAAAAAACATATGAAGTTGTCATTTATGGATGAGATTTTTTTACCCGAATACTCGTACCCATACTGATTTAGTCTATTTAGTACGAGTATCGGTATTCCGATTTTATAATCTCGATATTCGATACTTATTGGTATTGCACGGGTATAGATACAAGTATTTCAATATTTTGTATTCGTTTGGAATATGTAGAGGTTTTATTGGAGACTTCCATATTTAATGTCCAGAAAGTAGCTCAAATCAATTACTAATCATATATTCAACCCATGAAGTTCATTGACGCTTGATTTTATTTTTGGTTTTAGCATTATGTTTTGGTCTTTGTATTATGGTGTATTGAATACCGGTAATACCAATTTAGTCAATTTTGGTAGTTGTCCCATACCAATTCATTTATTTGTTACTCGTACAAGTATTGGTACCAGGATCATTTTTTTTATGATTTGGAAGTTCTTATTGTGGATGCTCTAGAGAATTGAAAAATTAAATATAACAGAACGGCGGTACGAAAGCGAGACCCGTAGTAAAATACGGGATACGATACCGATCCCATCATCTCAAATGTCTTACTACCCTCTGTAGGGTTAAAACCTTAAGCTTGAATTCTACCCATCAACCATGTTATCATCTCACCTTGATGGGAATGCCATCTCTATAGTCATTTATCCAATCATCAATAATAACTATAACTAACATCTTCTATACTATAAAGAGTAAAAAAAACATCTGATTTCTTTTTTTTATTTATATTAAAAAAAATATATACAATAAACGGAAGTTAAAAGTAGACATGATATCTATCTACCTGTTACACGTATTATATATAAACACACATACATTCATTCGGTTGTCGCCCAAGACACCGAGATCTCGATGCTTTAGTCTTCACTTCTGTCTTTCAATTTCTGGTAAATTAATTAAACCTCTTTATATTATTATTATTATTATTATTATCTGTTAATCTGTATTGATCTGGCTGGGGTCTTCTGGATAATGGGTTGTTGATTTCTTTCTTTCTTATTGAATCGGATCTGGGTTCTGTGATTGAATTATCTGAAATTACGATCTTGATTTATAATTTCTGATTTGGGTATTGGATACAACTTGCTGATTTCGATTTAATTGGAAATTGTGATGAAGAAACTAGAAGATGGTGGTTAAGGTTATGTAATTGAAATTTTAGAATTGTTTTGATCTTGGTTGATTGATAATTTTGAAAGTTAATCGGTGTTATGGGTTGCGAGAGTCGGTTAAAATTACTTTATATTGCAAAACTTTTTTAGAGACATGACACATACGAAAGCACCTTGTCTTTCTTATCTACAATTGGTTTATTTGTGTCAAAGTTGAAATCAAGTTATGTTATAGCATAGTAGGAAACATAAAAGGGCCTCCTTTCTTGATTTATGAAATTAAATTCCTAAAGTTTCTATTTTTATTATTATTATTATTATTATTATTATTATTATTATTATTATTATTATTATAATTATGATGCTGATTTGTAAAATTGTTATAATTATGATGATGATTTGTAAATTGGTGTTTATTGAGCTTGTTGGTTGATTATCCTTTTTTTTTTCTCCTGTTATAGGGTTTTTGACATTGAAGATTATTGAAGCTAGTTTATCTTGGAAACATCATGGCTATCGATGCTGCTGTGTCTGAACCAGCTCACGTGTCAGTTGAAAACGGGATCAGTGCTAACGGTCATGTAGGTGAAAATGAATCCGGTGTTAATAATAAGGAATCGGTTCGTGTAGAGAAAGCTCCCGAACCCAGCTTTCCAAAAGACGCTGTTGATGAGTGGCCCGAAGAGAAAAAGTTTCACTCACTTTATTTTGTTAAATACCGAACAGTTGAAGACCAGAATCTGAAAGCGAAACTCGATCAGGCTGATAAGGATCTCAAAAGGCTTAATTTGGCCCGTGATCCCATCACCGAAAAGCTGAGGGCAAAAAGGGTAATTTGTCATACCGGTGCTCTTAAGTTTAAATACATGTTTGCCTTGAACTCTTAATAATTACTTTAAATTGTTATTTTGTTCCTTTGTAGAATGAACGGGCACAAGTAATAGGTCAACTTAAGGCTCTCGTTGAAGAAAAAAACCATTTCAGGACAATCATGGATGGCAAGAGAAAAGAAATCGAGCCACTGCAGCAGGCTTTAGGCAAACTGCGGGGCCCGAACAATGCGAATAGAGACAACAAAGGAGGTTATATTTGTTCATCTGAGGAAGAACTCAATGATGTTGTAAGCACGGTTTTTTAGTGCATGATGAAGTTTATTTTAAGTAATAAAAATGGCCAGTGCTTTCTCTTTTTGTTTCATTTTGATATTTGATTTTTACTTTTGATGTAGATTAAGAGCATGCAATACCGCATTCAACATGAAAGTATCACTCTAAACGAGGAGAAACAAATCATAAGAGAAATCAAACAACTTGAAGGGACGAGGGATAAGGTTATTGCAAACGCTGCTATGAGGGCGGAAGTTCAGAAATCTGTTGGCGAAAAGGACGCCATTCAAGACCAAGTCAAAGTAAGAACACCTCTTTTGAAAATCTGTATAGCTTAAGGGTATTGTTAATCATGATCATGATCTCATGTTGTTTGTAGTCCATTGGCATTGATCTTGACGGGGCCCGCAAAGATCAAAATGCTATTAAGGACAAGCTTAAGACAGTGGAGGCTGAAAAAGAGGCCATAAACAGTGTGATTGCTTCTTTAGAGGAGGAGTTGCGTGTAGTCATTGAGAAAAGGGATAAGGTCTATGATAAGATTCGTGAGTTGAGGAATAAACGTGAAGAAGGGGTATGTTGGTAATTTCACTTATGAATTAAAAAAAAGGATGTTTTGATCATTTGTTGTCTTGTCTGTCCTTCCAGAATACTTGCTTCTACCAAAACCGTTCCCTCTTGAACGATGCAAGAAGACTGGCTGCAAATAAGGACGTGAATGCCCTTATAGAGCTTTCAACATCTGAGGTTTGTTAAACGCCTCCGAACAATTTTTAAATACATTCATTTAATACTTATATTCGTTTATTGCAATTAGGTGGACAAATTCATGTCAGAGTGGAATAGTAGTAAAGCATTCAGGGAAGATTATGAAAAAAGAATATTGCAATCACTCGACATCCGCCAGCTCAGCAAGGATGGGCGAATGAAGAATCCTGGAGAGAAGCCTTTGGTCCCACAAGAATCACCGGCCCCCGTTCCCGTTGAACCGGAGGTTGTAGCAAAACCGAAGGCGAAGCAACCCAAGGAAGATCCCGCTCCACCCCCACCTCCAGTTGAGAAAGAAAAAGATGGTAAAAAACCGAAAGAAGCAAAAAAGAGTAAGGACAAGAAATTAGTATTAGAAGAAGAGGAGGAGGAAGAAGTTTTCAGGGTGGAGAAAAAGCCGGTGGAAACCGAAGTGGTGGATGAAGCAAAGCTGAAGGAGATGAGGAGGGAGGAGGAGATTGCCAAGGCAAAGCAGGCTTTGGAAAGAAAGAAGAAGCTGGCTGAAAAGGCTGCGCTTAAAGCCAAAAAGAAAGCCGAAAAGGAAGCCGAGAAAAAGCTCAAGGTCTTTTCTTATTATAAAATGAACTTTTTTTTTGAACTTTTGGTCATGTTTGAAACTTATTTTGACTTCTCATAGGGTTGTAAACGAGCCAAGGCTGAGCTTCACTAGGCTCGAACTCGGCTTGTTTAACTTATACGAGCTTGAGCTTAGTTCGTTTTGAGCTTTATTTCTATAGCTCAAGCTTGGCTCGTGAGCAGTTTTTCACGCTCGTTTTTGGTTTGTATATTCGGTTATATTTATATATAATAGTTTTATATATATATATATATATATATATATATATATATATATATATATATATATATATATATATATATATATCTTAATTATAACTTTTATTTATAACACAATATATAAATTACTTACTTATTCTTGTAATCATTATAGAGTAACTATTATTATTATTATTATATAAATAAATAGATGTTTAATATATTAAATTAGAATCTCATAAATATTAGGCTTGTTTAGGCTTGCTATCCAGCTCGAGTTTGATAATTAAACTTATTTTTAGAAAGATGAGTCAATTTTTTGTGTAGACTTTCTTGACTAATTTGTTTCAACTTTGAAACTTGTTTTGACTTGTGGTCAATTCGGTTGCAGGATCGCGAGAAGAAAGAGAAAAAGAAACTGCAGGCTTCCATGCCAGCTCCCGAGGCTGCAGAGGAAGAAGCAACGGTGGAGGAGGCAGCGGATGATGTGGAGGAGAAAAAGGAAAAGGAAGTTGTGAAGACGCCAGTGAAGACGAAAGAGAGTATTAAAGTGAGAGGCAAAAGCCACAGGGTTAAAGGGTCGGACTCGATACAAAAGGTGATGTTGAAACGTAAGAAGTCAAACAACTACATGTATTATTATGCTGCTGCTGGTGCTGCTGCTATTATTGCTGCGGTCTTAGCGGTCGGGTACAACGTGTACGGGTAGACAAACGAGTTGAGAAAATCGATGCCTGTGGTTGGTTGAGACGTAACTGTCGGTTTTTGTTTTTGTATTTTGCAGTGTTGAGAACTTGATATATGTTTAGAAAGAGGTAGTTTGAAGCATGTACCGGACTCACCAGTGTACTTTTTGACATTTTGCTTTGTTAAGTTACAAAACTTTGTGATATGTTTTTATGTCAAAGTGGTAGTATTCAATAACTTTATTATGATCATCAGTATGACATATGTGTTTAAAAGCGTTTACATTTGAACTCATTTTTAACTTAACATCATATCACACTACTAGCCTTCAGCTACCAGCTTTCAGTCTTTAGCTTACAGCTAACAGCCACCAGCTAGTTTTGTCAAACATATCTATTAACTTCACTTATGTTGTTATCTTGGGATCTTTGATATTGATATGGGTAAGTAAAGATTCCTTTGTATGGTTTGTTACTAAAATTTGGGCTTTCAATGGAGTTTATAGGAAAACAAAGGCGAAAGTCAAAAGTATTAGGGTGGGTTCAACGGTGGATCCATGATCTATTGTGTTCTGTTGAACGCTCAAACGCGCCACTTCTTTTTCTTTTTCTTCCAATGTAGCTGTAGGTTCTCTCAACGACTAAGTTACACACCCTGTAAAATCCCTTACACATTTGTCCATTTTACTTTTAAATTGTACATTTGCTTTCAAATTACTTATTCTTCTAGTTTACTTATAAATTACATGTGTCTGGTACGAGACTAAACTGTCCCTTAAAAAAACACGTGGGTTATGGGACTAAACTATGTTTTTCAGGTGGAAAGACATTGGATATTTTTTGTGGTAAGACTATGCGTTGTGGTCCTCCACCAACACCGCGAGCAGCCTGGCGCGAGCCACGTCTGCCACGCACACCACAAAGTCCAGCCACAACCGGTCTCGCGTGCTGGCTTGCGGTGGCTAAAGTTCCGTAAGGGGAATTTTTTGGGACTTGTGCCATTTGACCGTTGTAGAGCAATTTTTTTTATATTTTCTATATTTGCCTATTTAACAAACACTCACACACCAAAAAACCTAGAACTATACAAAATACTTACCCATTCTACTCATTTCTCTCCAATACACCCAATTACAAACCAAAAATGCAATGGAATCCCTTTTCCTTGTCCGACTCTTCGGAGGAAGACGACCTTATTTTTGAAGCCGGGAGAATAATAGTTAACCGGTTGGTGGAACGGTTTTAAGGACGGCAAAATCTAACAAGACAACCACCACCTATTCCCGGTGATCGAGTGGGCACTAATGAAACTTTGGTACGTCAATATTTTTTTTCCCAATCCCTTTATGACGAACATTTTAGGCTTCGGTTTCGAATGAGTAGACAACTATTCATGCTTTTATCAAATAATTTATCAGATTGGTATCCTTTTTTTCATCAAAGAGTAGATGCAAGAGGTAGACCCAGTTTCACGACCATCCAAAAATGTACAGCTATTATTTGTCAACTAGCGTATGGAATTCGTCAGACACAATTGATGAATACCTAGAAATGTCTGAAAAAGTTTCGCGAGACTGATATCATTTTTTCTATCAATGTATACATATATGATTCGTTTATTTATATTTATATATTGTCCGCGGGTTTACTTGACGATATTTGATGATATTATTGACAGGGTTGAGCCAATCGTTTTATGCGAATGGTGTTCTATTCAAGCATGACTACTACCTGGTTGATGAGATTTACAACGAATGGTCGACGCTTGTTCAAGCTTATGTATCTTCAGTTGAAGACAAAAAGAAGTACTTTAAGAACAAGCAAGAATCGACACATAAAGATATTGAAAGGGCGTTTGGAGTTATAAAAAAAATTCATTTGATTTCGAGGCTACTACGGTTTTTGGTCAAGGGAGAAAATAATGGATGTCATCTACACTTGTATAATTCTACATAACATGGTTCTTGAGGACCAATGTATGACCATTTGTCAAATCCTCAAAACTACCAAGGTGACGTCTCACGACCTGAATCGACAATCACTGATGATGAGAAACTCCAAAACTTCTTATATCTCAAGAACCACGAGGTCCATGGAAACCTTCGTCATGAGTTAGTCGAGCATTGTGGGCTAGACGTCCCGATGATCTTGTACTAGACTAGTATTATCAAATTTTGATACAAACTAATCATTTGTATCATGATCATAAATGTAACATCCCAACCCGGAACGGGCTGACGTGTCACCTTTACAGATATCAAAACATAACTCATAAAAGCCTATGTCAAATTTAATTCCATCAAATAACCAAAAACATTTATAGTCTTCTAAAATCTTGAACTTTATTACTCTCTCTCATCACTAATTCCCTTGATTTCTTGGATCACCTGTTAACAAATAAGAAAACACAACAAAGAAAATACGGCTGAGCCAAAAATTCGCTCAGTAACGGAAAGAACAATAGTACATGTAAAGAAGAACGTACGAAAACGCAAAACATAACCAAGAAGATATTAAACCACAAGTGACACCGAAAGTAATTTAGTCGCATACCCTGATATGGTTACCGAAAACCAATGCTGACGCAAAACTGATACATAAATCAATAGGAACTTCGTGGACCATGACAAGTAAAACAATTTTTCTCTTTTTCTTTATAGTTTTATTTTCAATCACGTTTAAAAACTATACGGTTTTGATAACAAGATAACTCTCATTATAATATAGAAATCCCAAAAATTTCATATTTTAAATTTGAGTATAAACCAAAATTGGTACAGATGCCGAAATAGAACATCATCGAATCTACTACACATATGATTTAAAATAATCAGAAACATATAGCATATACAGAAACAGATGCAAAAACAGATATCAAACTTCACGACAACGGTATATCAACAAAACGAGTCGTGTACACAGAAGCACCCAGAGCCAGAAACAGAGGGGTACACAGCTAGCTAGTCCATGCACCAAGGAGACGGTGTGGGTGGCGTGCACACATTGTTCCATCTCAAACAGAAGTCAGGAGTCGGAGCTAAGATCGATCTATACGCCTCTAAGTGGCCAAGGTACTACATGAGTACTTTCAGAGACGCCGTGAACTTTGATTACGCACTGTCACGATAAGTGCCATGTCGTTGACGCCCCAACGACAAGTCAGAAATGCTCGGGTAACAGAGTACTGAACTAAAGTCGTATAACTAAAAGATATTTAAACAGGAACATGCAATAATGAATTCAAAATATATATAACCTATTGCATGCTATAAAATTAATATAACCATATCATACGAATAAACCGAACTAGATAACAAAAATCCGCACTACGAAGTGACGGACATCGAATATAAAATGGACTAGAACCAATACTATGAGTGAAGAAAAACAGAATCCGTACCTTAATGATTAAGCAAAAATAAACAAGTTGGCTTGTCTTCAACAATTATGAGAACCTACGGTTTATTTACATTTTTATTATTTAGATACACACACTTAATTTACATAGGTTGATTCGTTGATTTCTCTCGACAAACGTCCTTTTGATTGACCGTTAAAATCTTAATTGTCAGCTTCTTGTTTTAGTATCCAAAATGTTAGTTTTAAAAATTATAAGTGTTCATATAGAATTCTTACGTTGCCAACCTTTACCCATTCATTATAATATTATAATAAAGGAACAAAAGTACAGTAGAATAATTTCAATAATTATTAAAACAAGCAAAACTCTTTTTATATGATCAAGCATTATTATAAATATATTAATATTGCACTTCATATAAAATACTTTACTAATGCATAGTTTATGCCAAACACCCTATGATTGATCATAACAATATGATGTGTATCAAAACAAAACATATCAAACTCTTATTATATTGAAACTTATTATCCGCATTGTTATTTTCTTTGTAAATCAAATCCCAGTCAATTAATTAGTGCGTTAGTCGCCATATAAAATCAACGATTATAGGCGCCATATATCTTCGAACACTTAAAACATATATGGACCCGAAGAAAGGGATCGGAGGATTACCTAAGTAGCCGAACAAAGTCGGTGATGCACGGACTTGAACGTTGGTGACCAGAAGAAACATGACGTCGGTTTCTCTAAACATAACAAATTGTCGGTTTCTTTAAAAGCATAACA